>NW_014040488.1:175227-177185 GCF_001186125.1 Sphaeroforma arctica JP610 | reverse complement strand
TATATTCATTCATTCATTCATTCATTCACAGTCGTGAGCCGGAACATGTGATGTGTGTGAAATCTCTTATTGTGTGTGAAAATGTGAGATTTCAAATGTGAATTGTGAAGAATGTGACCCGTGAACTAAGAAGGTAAAAGCTATAGTTTGTATGTGCTATGATTGTATCTATTTATGACTATGTATTGCTCCTGCCGATACTCATGCGACATCTGACATCTCTTTCATCGGAGGACGGAGAATCGGAGATCGATACAACAACCACAAGGTTCATAAATACTTTATACTAGATGCCAGTGGCACCACCCATGCGGCCCGTGGGTGGTATGTAGCCAACAAATATATTGTTTGTTTACAATGTGAAGAGTATCAGAGTAACCAATATCTCAGAAAATTTATATTACAGATTGTTTTTCTCTTTGTAAGATATCTTTCCAAAAACAAATTCAACGAACTATAAAATATGAATTTGCTGAATTCAAAATTGTGAAGTGGAGACTGAACTTCGAGTGTATATATATATATATATCTATATATCAGTAAAAATTGAATTTCTGTGTGAAGCGTTAAAACTCAAAGCCTCAGATTAAACTTCAAAGGTGAAACCGTCAAAGGTTGAAAACTGTTGCTTGTCTCAGGCGGACGCTGAGTGGTGCAGAAGATTCAACAAAGAATGTAAAGAGTAACATCATGACCTAAGGCTGTGGAAACTGGAAACTGATATCAGTTATTGAATGCTGTGGCGTCACTGCAGACTTCAATTCGTACTTCATTTTTCGTGAAAACGTAATATGTTTTACGTTTTCCGTTAAAGCATCAATTTGAAAGCGTGTTTACGTATAACGGGTAGAAGTCTGCGTCACTGGCGCGTCTCACGACTCACGCATCTGCTGAGGCGCTGAGTGTTTTTTTTTAGAATACTATCACTATTGCCGTAAACTTATTTAGGCTGCCACACCGGTAAATGAATTTGAAAACGATTTCCCTAAACAATATATTTATATATTGAAATCGATTGGAGCATTCGATTTTTCAAATACATTGGGTGTGGCTCTAAGAATCGATTCCAGCAAAAATTTGAATTTCAAAATGAGCCCTCTAAATTATACAAGTTTATATCAAATTGTTTGAAAAGTTTTGGTCGAGTTTGGAAATTGAAGAGTTTGGTGAGGAACGAGGTTCAAATCTGAGTAAACGAGTTACTCAACGAGATTTTTTTTGGTTTTGGTTATGCAACTCCTTTTGAAACGCGGCACTTTAAAAACGAGTTGAGACACGAGTTTACGACAGATTTGACACGAGTTCCGATCCAAAACACGAGGAGCTACCACGGGTTTAATTTAAAACCAAACGAGACCAAATACAACAATTTGATAATTGTAGTTAATATTTACATACAATGGAATCACGAGATTAGGCCGACCAGTTGATAACGGTTTTCAAAGTGTGGCCAAAATGGTTTTGAGAGTAAGAAAAAATAATGGAAATTACCTAGAGGGGTTTAAAGTAGAAGATTCAAAATTTCAACCACAAGAACAATGTGAAGAGTAACACCTGGTTGAAACTGATATCAGCGAAAACACTGAAATGTCAACTATGCAATAAAAAAAAATGTGTACATGTCTTTTATTTATTTATGGACAAAATATCCTTACAAAAACATGATGTATTTCATTGGTACATAGATAATTCATTTCGCAACAAAGAATGTCGAAGAGTGAAGCCCCCCGCCCCCTCCAATATCTGGATTCTAGAGTACAAGTATTTAAATATTGTTTAGAAAAAGAAGTGAACTGATACAAATATATATATATATATATTTGTTTTTTTATCAAAATAACAATCAAATACATATGTACGTAGTATTTTTGTATTGAAACAATGTACAGTTGTACACTGTACATTGTACATACAGTATTTTTTTTAAATGTTCAACAAAATACTGATATATATATATA
>NW_014040488.1:166092-173092 GCF_001186125.1 Sphaeroforma arctica JP610 | reverse complement strand
AAAATGATATGTATATGTATCTCACCATGCGTAATTGGCTGTATCGAACTTTGCATTGATGAGAGTGACAAGGATATGTGAAATGCCTTCCACAGCCACATTGCTAGATTTCTTCAACGCCAGCAGTACGGCCTCGGATTGATTGGTGTTCTGTTCGATATAAAACACAAACGAGATGTCGCAAATACCGTAAGTTGTTGTTAATAGTTAGTGAGGTCGCCCTTCCGAATACTAGATACTCTTATCTGTGAAATATTGACCGTTATCACCAAAGAGTCAAGTATGAAGTAAAAACAGATGTCGTAGAGCACATAATATATATATATATATATATATATACATATATGTATATATATTTGTGTACATATAATGTGTAATATTATCCATGTATTTTGTCAATTATTCGCACATGTCGCTTATCGATGAATCGTTTCGTGTATGTGCCTGCATGACATAATATATAATGGCTGCGCGTAGGTGGCATTCATAGTGTCCTCGCATGAAGGATTTTTACATAGTCTTAATATTCAAAACATGTCTACATAGATTCGCAGACCTGGTTGTTGTTGCTAGCCAATAACGGTGTAAGTGAGTTCATAAGAGCACACACAGATACGGCCTCAGCAGGGAACGCTAGCACATATACACAGGGTTTGGGGTTTAGGATTGAGACACTTTTGTACTAAGACATAAAGGCAGCAGCTGATACATCTAACACACATGTATGGGGCATATACTCAGTCACAGAACTTACATGGTCGTAGTCGGCTGAAGAGAAGGATCGGTTGGTGGTGGTGTTCGTGAGCTTCGCAATGGCAGTATCCAGATTGGCTGTGAATGATACGAATGTATTCCAACATGGCATTAGTATGGTTTTGGGTACGTACTTTCATATCAATTATATTGTTAACTGATATTATTAACGTAGATATATATAGAGCGTATTTGTTGTCTCATGGTTTCATGAAAGCATGTAATTAACGGCTGAAACGCAATGTGCCAATCAGCTGCTCAACTTAAGTAGTCATATCCACACACAGCAATGCCAAGACCTTGTGATCGAAGGAGTTCGCAGATAGTTAACGCTCTGGTGCAAATGAGACACCCGACCAAATAATGAATGCGTGGGCCAGAACAGGCCCTCGGAGTCCCAAAAAAAAGGGCTGGGCAGCAGGTATATCCCTCGCATGGATACAGTGAACAGGTAGACATACACGCACACCAGCCACAACACATATAAGGGCTACGCCGACTAATATCAATACACAAACAAACGGGGAACCATATCGTGCACGTCCTTCGATGGCAGGCTGATGATACCAGGGTTGTAAATGCAAATAGATAATATAGGTACTTTACAGATATTGACACTTTGCCAACCCCAATATATACATACCGAACGAAAGGGTGTGGTTGTACCAAACACTGCACCAACACAGTGGTGTCAATAGATGGCATACATTAGAGGGGAATGTAAAAGATCAAGACAACAGATAACATATATATAGAACAATAAGCTCTAGAGAGAAAGGTGACGGTAGACACTGGATGAAGGTGAATATGTAAATATAGAGAAGGATACATGTGAACAGACACACGGACGTTAAAGATACGCAATACGGGTGGCAATGAGGCATACCTCACCGACTTCTACGCAAATATGTACCTACACACGGCACTGGCTCATACATACGATGACAGAAACACGGATCACGCACACACACACATATATATATATATATGCATATATGCATACATATATATATATATATATATATATATATATATATATATATATATATACTATATATATATATATATATATATATATATATATATATATAATACTATATATATATATATATATATATATATATATATATATATATATACTATATATATATATATACGTGTGTGTGTGTATGTACATATGAATTATGTAGATTAATCACTACAAAAAATGATACTACCCATGCCTATCAGAGGGCAAGTTATCGTGGGATTTTTAATTAATGTGACTCTCCGACAATCGAGCACAGCAAGGCTGAGACCAACGTACAGCGCAACTGCAAGTACCACGCCCGACTCAAGTCTAAACTTACTAGCTGAAGAATTATTCACCGGTAACCTGCATTGGCGTATCGCATGTCCCTTTTACTTGCAAAGGAGGTCGCAACCACACCCGGTTGTCGTCAGATACATGTACTTGGTGATTAGTTTCTTTTAACCAGATATAACACGAATTGCACAACTCCAATAAGCTTAAAATCCATTTTAAGTTAACATTACTATAGAACTACACAGACCTTCTGCCAGCGGGGGATAGCGTTGTGTAATCGCCGGACTGATTGTGGGATCCATGCACGTGAGTTGCGCATTGCTCTCGAAGAGTGAACTTAACGACCACAGTGCCAAATGGCTGCTCTTTCCATGGCGTGCCAGCACGTAGGCATTCCTGGTTTCGAGCCTAGTTATATCGCTAGTATTATGCGTTTTCATTTCAGTCGGAGCATTTGTTGATTCCGTGTCGATGGGCGTTGCTATGGTAGCCACGCGGATGTTTCGTAGGTCATCCTGTACTGTCTGGCCATTCTCTAGCACACACACGTCACAGGCCTCGACTTGCAAGGTATTTGCGCTCTCGTTAGCATCTGAATGCGATATCCATACCATACCTGTTAACACAGCCCAATGTGCCTTGATTCCTTTCTTGCTACAGGGCTGGTGGTTAAAGTCCGCATCGTACGGCACCAACGCAAGCCTTCCACTGTGCAGTTGTGAGGCGAGTTCGCTGCAAGTCCAATTTTTGACACACCTCACCTGCCTGTTATAGTACCTAAGTGCCAGATCTGCGAGGGAAGTGCTCGAGAAGAATTCTCCGTAAGTGGTGATGCCTTTTGTAATGGCATATACTAGTAGTTTGAGAGACTCTGTATCTAAAGTTGTGCGGTTTAGCACAGGGGTTGGCTCAGTTTTGTCGCACTCTTTGATTAGAAAAGAAGGTAAACTATTCACTAGTACATTGAAAGCTTCTGTATCCGTGACATCTTGTACAGCAGGCTGTATCCCATGCATACTCATACATAACGCACTGATACCACACATAGGCCCTTCTTGTCGAAGTGACGCAGTCGGCGTATATATACCCTCCCATGTGACGTTCTTCTTAGGAAGTCCGAGAGTATCAGCACAACTTAGGTAATCTGCCTGTGCTCTGCTCAAGAGAGTCTGTAGCCTGCATCTCTCTTCTCGGGTGAATTGTCCTTCAGCACACATTATATCCTATGTAATGAGTATGTATGTCTACCGTGCATGTACGGAGTGTCAAGTATTGAACCGAAACACTGACAGTCACTCTGTCACTCTGTGTGGCGCTGTGGACTGTGGAGTGTGGAGTGTTGACTGTTTTTCTTCGTCTTTGACTCTGCCCTCTGAGATGCTCTGGAGACCTCTGACTCCTGAGGCTCTGACCTCTCAGGCACTTGGGCATCATGAGTGCATCATGAGTCATGCATGAGTCATGGCGTCTCATCGACAATTTCTCGGACCTGCCCGACCAGTAAATATAAATAATTGTTTTTTCTCCCGACTGCCCGAGCCTTTGAAGTTTCAAGATTGTTTATTTTGTTTTTTAACCAAAAAAATAGTTTGTCGTTGAAGTTTTTAGTTTGAACCTATTCGAATAAGAACGTATTTAGTAGACTTTCATTCATCCTCTAATCCTCTATAGTCTCTGTTGCAATAAAATATTAACAAAAACAAAACAAAACAGTGAACACTGAACCGGGAGTAAAATGCTTTTATTTCAGCAACGAATGATATGATGTTCCAATGGAAATCGAGATATCTTGATATATATAATATACTCATACCCGAGAAATCGCTTGTTCGACCAGAGAATACCGATGGCATATGTCACTCTGGTCCTGTGAACTTCTACAGTCGTGCCGTACGTGCAAACTGATGATGCTGGTAAATGTGTTGCGTAGATTTTCACATCCATAGCGAAATGGCGAAGGCCTTTGATAAAAAGCAAGTTAACTAAATGAAACTATCGCAGTATTTAAGGGCTTCTGTCGTTTGGTGTGATATCAGTTTTTGGTTTATACTACACACAGTTGAACAACGACAAATCGTGCAAATATGGTTAACATGTAAACGACCCCTCAGGAGAAGCAACAGTCTTGCTTTCCCAACCCTCAGAACACAGATCTACAAATGCAAAGCGTAGTAGCGACCGGTGATGACTGGGGATCATCTGCTCAACGTTTCCCAAACTATGTCGATGGGGAAGCTACATGGCCCGCTGAGTTGTTAGCTGATACCCCTGATCGATGCACAACATACGAGAGCTTTCAAACCATCGTTGCTGAGAATCCAGACCGTCCATATTTAGGTGAGCGCAAAGTGGTTTATAATGAAGATGGAAGCAGAGGCGCTGGTGAATACGAATTTTTAAGCTTCAAAGAGGCTAGCGACATTGCCACTTTAATCGGCTCCGGGTTGAAGAGCCTTGGCGTGAAGAAAATCAGCCTGTCGGCCTATACTCGAAGAATCGAATGGAATGGACACTGAGTGATCACGCACTTTCGTCATACACTCTGCCATCGGTTGCAATCTACGACACACTCGGTCCCGATTCTGTACATTACGTGATAGAGCATAGTGAAATGATAGCAGTCTTCTTCAAGAAAACTCGTCTCGAGTCCGTTCTTACTGCAATAGGAAAGGGTTTACCGGATCTCAATTACGCCATTTACTTTGATGTTGTCACATCTGACGACAAGGCCAGATTTACAAAAGCTGGTGTTGAGCTCCTCAACCTGAACAAGTTGGCGGATATGGGCGTGGACAATGTGTTCCCACACGATCCCCCCACTGCATCGGATGTCGCGGTACTCGTGTAATCGGGTACTACAGGCAACCTCAAAGGGGCGCAGATCACCCATAGCAACGTGATGGCCGATGTAGTTTCACTTCAGAAACGCCTCCACGTAGCTAACCAGGATGTGCACTTCTCACTTCTACCCTTAGCTCATATATTCGCACGAGTGATACAGGCGCTATGTGTCAGCCGAGGGTGTAGCATAGGATTTTATCAAGGGAAACTACCTGAGCTATGCTGGATATCCAGACCTTGGAACCTACTTTTTTCATCGCTGTACCTCGTATTCTTTCAAGAATCTACGACAAAATCAACCAAGGTGTCAAGGCCGGAGGTCCCGAAAAAGAAGCTGCTTTCAAGGGCGCTTACGACATGCGTCTCGCGGCCCTGGAACGTGGAGAAGACACACCTATGCTCAATAAAAAGGTGTTCAATAGAATGGGTATGGCACTAGGTGGACGTGTAAAGTGGATTCTAACGGGCTCAGCACCCCTCGGTACGGCTATACATGAGTTTCTTCGAGTGTGTGTGTGCCCAGTTATTATGGTTGGTTACGGTCTGACTGAGACGACAGCAGGTGCTACTATAACCCACTACAACGACATGAAACTGGGTCATGTGGAATCACCAATGGCCTCCAATGAAGTCAAGCTGGTGAGCATTCCGGAAATGAACTACCTGACAACTGATGAGTGCCCTCGTGGTGAGTTGTGTGTGAGAGGTACCAATGTATTTGGTTCTTACTTGAAGAATCCCGAGAAGGCAAAAGAAGGCATCGACGAGGATGGATGGTTCCGCACTGGTGATGTAGGCCGTTGGAATCCATATGGCACCTTATCTATTATCGATCGACAGAAGTCCATATTCAAACTGTCTCAATGCGAATATCTGGCCGCGGAGAACCTCGAAGCCATATATGGCAAGTGTGACCATATTGCGCAGGTGTTTGTTACTGGAGACTCATTCCATGCTTACCCTGTAGCCGTATTGGTACCCGATGCCGAGATGATTGTTGCTTGGGCGAAGGAGAACAACATCTCCGGCGATGCTAAGAGTATCGCTGAGATACCCGAGTTGATGGCTATGCTGGCGTCAGAGGTGCTGGACATGCACAAGGAGTGCAAGCTCAAAGGATTCGAGAAGCTCGAAGGCTCCATTGTAGAGCCAGAGGCTTTCAGTATCGACAAGGAACTGCTCACACCCACCTTCAAACTGAAGCGAGTAAACGCAACCACAAAGTACAAGGATCAGATCACAGAGCTATATGACACCATTGAGAACCGCAAGTAGATTATATGAGAAGCTTGATATGGGCAAGGCGCATTGGACACGAGGGTCGTAAATTTAAAACATCAATATCCTGTGTGAGGATAAATATCAAAACACCACTATATTCAAAAAGTAAATCAATGCATATTGAAACACCACTGTACTGAATAAGTAAATTACTGCATATCGAAACACCACTACCGCAACCCCGTAACATTGAAATATTTGTATCAAATGAGATGTCGTTACTTGTCCCTGTGTCTATATGTTAGAATGGTCCCTTCTAATACACATTATATCTAATAGACCTTCCTTCGAATTGAATCGCAAGAGGTCCACATACTCTCGACATATACGTGTGTGACGTTTTTACGTCAGGTACGCTTTTGAAGCTGTGTGCTGCCGACATACTAGGACCTCTATATTTTGCAATGAGATGGTTGCCTTTATTTGATATCGAAAACTCAGAGGCGATTGTTTGAGCGACCTGTTAATGTGCATATAGCCCCAACAGAAGAGAGTTGTGCTGATGTTCTACGTCTGTCGTCAATGGCTGCGATGGATATCTGTATTGGAAGTCATCAGCTGTCTATTTGCACAGAAGATACTCCCAATCTTTTGAGTTTATCCTCATTATTTCGGTTTACCCCATGGGTACCTCAAATTTCGGTAGACGTATATAAATTCAGCTACACATTATATATATATATATATCTATATTTCTATATATATACATATATACATACATATATATATATATATAGATATATATATATATATATATATATATATATATATATATATATATATATATATATATATATATATATATATATATATACTATA
>NW_014040488.1:159803-165329 GCF_001186125.1 Sphaeroforma arctica JP610 | reverse complement strand
CGTCGTTCGTCGTCGGTACGTACGTACGTAGTAGTAGTATATATATATACTACTACTATATATATATATATATATATATATATATATATATATATATATATAATATATATATATATATATATATATATATATATATATATATATATATATATATATATATATAATATATATATATATATATATATATATATATATATATATGTACTACAATGGAGTGTACTTGGTTTTCTTCTGCGAGATCCGTTTATTAGCACTTTAGTAGTTAAAATGAAGTGTACTTGTTTTTCTTCTGCGTTATTCTTTGCTGGAGCATTCTGTTCCCTGCTTGGGTGTTCTTCTCGTCGAAATTAGTTTTTAAGCTAAAAAAGGCTCGCTGAAACCTATTTATACACATTGACAGTAATGCATGTATACGCAAACACAAGTATTTGTTGATAACGCATCAATATCGAAGTATTAATCGTATATCACCTGCGTGTTTTCTTGACTTGAGCTGAGCTGGTCTCATTGTCTGTTCGAATCCAAAACGGATATACTTCACATTGACAGGTATTGTTGTGCAGGTTGATTCTGCACCAAACAGTATCGGTTCTGCAAAAAAATACATGAAAGATCTTCGCGTTTGGGCTCCAGCTTTATATTTCGATTTATTAAGGTACCTCTCACTAAAAGAGCGTTCCATATTTGGCCTTGGAAGGGCGTGGCATTAATGCTGAGACGAGACAATCGGTGATGAACGCCGGGAAATATTCGCTCAAGATCATAATTGGCGCATCGAATCCTACGGAATATCTTGTTTTGGGATAGGCCTAGGGAAGCAAGAGAGTGGGTATTCGGAGGAGTTGGTAGGCTGTCATGTAACCCACAAACAATCATAACACTAGAAGAAGGGCGGTTGAGTGTACACAGAGTTGCGTATGTTCGTCGTGGGAGAGGGAGTGGTGAGGTGGACACAAGAAGTAGCGGCATACGCGCGGGGATCTTTATATCGATTCGAGCAGAGATATCAAAAGATCGCATGCGGGTGCGTGTACGCACAAACAACATTTACTACAGATTTAAGAGTGTCCGCAGAACATTCATTGGCATAGTACGCGAGAAAAGTCACCGAGTTGCCAGCCTAATACTCGCACACGTGGAAACAGATAGCAATTCCATATTATACAGGCAGGCTTTGCGTTGTACAGATACACACTTTACACCACAAAGCGGTGAGGACAACATGACCAATACAGACACACCTGGAGGAGGGCGTTCTCCATCGCATAGACGGCTTTCATCGGATCCTGACTCAAAGCTCCAGCCTTTGCCGACATTCGAAGTATTGGAATATTAAGGTAGAACTCCATAGTATGAGTGAATAGTGAAATGAGATCAAACCACTGCATAAATAATCCTTGCAAAGATTGTATGAGCACCAACCCTTAACAGCGTTATCAATGCACAAAATCACACAAAGTCTCATCTATTTACACGGACCCATTTTATTTCTCACCCATACGCGCATACATGTTCCACAACATACACACACAGCGTCAAGTTACATCTGATTTCTTACAGTAGGCATGCACACTATCAGACACGCACAAATGCGCACAATGGTACACGCGCATCTTCAGATGACGCCGTGACAACTAAATACACAAAAAGCTACAGAATACCTGCTGGCTCAGGTCAAGTTTTTTCTACAATCCAATTATCATTCGCATCACGGATAAAACTAATGGAGAATACAACCGCAGGAACCATAGACTACTGCCCCATTCGTTGATAAGCACTATGGAACACGATCCAGCCATATATAGATATCGAGCATTTGTAGAATGAACAACCCGTCACCCGTGTATGTAACAAGTGTACCTTCGTTCGGGAGTTGCATATAAACTCGATGAAGTCTTCGCCCCACGCAGCGCGCACTTCGTCGGTCAAATTAGACCACTTGGTCATCAAGTGTTTGTTAGCATTCGAATTGGTGACGATGGCTGTCTTCATCAATCCTGTGGCAATTTAAAAGCCCACAGATACGAAGCGATTGACTTTTAGCACAATAATTTTGGATTCTATTTTCCCCTATATTCGACATCTCCCATCAAACACATTGCCCAGACACAACACTTGCCACCCACATACTTGCTAGTTTACAAGCCACCTACCTGGTTCGATGATCGAGACCTTGATGCCAAACATGCACATCTCACGCCGAAGACTGTCGGAATATGCCTCCACTGCATGCTTGGACGCGCAGTACCCAGCCATCCCTGACAGGGCAATACGCCCGGCTACACTGGCCACGTTCACCACTCTGCGTACGGCGTGCATACAACGATACTTGAGCCATGGGTACTCTGACATTTTTCACAAAGTAATCTATTCTTAGAATCAAGGGTGCTTCTCAAGACTCTCGATGAAGAAGTAGAACTGGATGAAGTATTATGTTATTGAGTTGGCTGGCATAGTATTTCACATCCCGCGCTGTGAGGATCTGATTTTGAAACGGTTGGTGACCTAACGACTCCAAATACTTGTTGAATTGGTAAAAATCTATATGCTAAGAACAGCCAGTGTCTTTTGGTTGGGTAAGACTGCTCAGACCAGTTCGACACAATACACTCTTTATAACTACCACTCCCATGCGAATGCTCAGATGTCATGACATGGGGCATATTCCTTGAGTGCATTGTTTGATAGTACAATAGGATATAACGACAGGCCTCACACATATAAAGTGCGATATGAGAGTAGCTATAGGCATAGCCCTGCGGTGTGATACGTTGGCCATTGATGACCACACGTGTAAAGTGCGATGTAGGGTAGCTATACGCATAGCCCTGCTATGTGATATGATTGTGTCACTACATGATGAGAAGCGTGGGGTAGTCAGAGTTGTGTTAATTTAATACGCGTAAAATAAAACAGGTGGTGACCAGGGGAGTGAATCCAACAGTGGCCGCACTACGCTGAAGATAAATCGTAACTGTTTGGTGGTGCTGTACGTATTACATATACAATTATATGCATTGAGCGATGATAGTAGCTAATGACGAAATAGCCTACACGTACATATAACCATACATCAAAATATGGTATGATAATGCAAATAGGCAATAACACATGCATACACCTCGATAACACTACACGTGCATATAACCATACATTAAAGTATGGTATGATAATGCACCTAGGCACTAGCGTATGCGTACACTGCCATATGCAATACCTTGCACCGGTAGGCAAGCCCCCAGCCTGGCGCAGTAGTGGCATTAGGCGCTGCGTGACATTGGCCATTGCAAAGTAGTTGATTTCCATCACACGTCTGATAGATGTCATCGCTTGGAGCTCCAGACTGCAATCGTCCTCAATGCCGGCGTTGTTTACCAGCCCATACAGGCCTGTGGGAATGAGCAAGTGTGCCATATGTTACACTCATGGGAATAGTACGATAGAACAGGTTCTGCTGCAGTGCATGTGAGGTGAGTGTGATAGAACAGGTTCCGCTGCAGTACATGTGAGGTGAGGGTGATAGAACAGGTTCAGCTGCAGTGCATGTGAGGTGAGGGTGATGTGATAGAACAGGATCAGCTGGAGTACATGTGAGGTGAGGGTGATAGAATAGGTTCACCTGGAGTACATGTGAGGTGAGGGTGATAGAACAGGATCAGCTGCAGTGCATGTGAGGTGAGGGTGATAGAACACGTCAGCTGCAGTGCATATGAGGTGAGGGTGATGGAACAGGTTCAGCTGTAGTGGATGTGAGGTGAGGGTGATAGAACAGGTTCACCTGCAGTACGTGTGAGGTGAGGGTGATGGAACAGGTTCAGCCGCAGTGCGTGTGGGGTGAGATGATAGAACAGGTTCAGTTGCAGTGCATGTGAGGTGAGGGTGAGATTATTGGTAGCTCCTTGGATAGGCTAAGGGATGCCATGTGCAGCGCGCAGTAAGGAGAAGCGCTGCATAGTATGAGGATTGGTTAGAGGAACGATATCGAGTGCGGAGAGAACACGACGATACTCCACACTGTCGCAAGGGACATACTAAACAACTAGAGATTGAAGAAGTGGTCTCATACACATCGGAACGAGGTCCATAACAATTAGTCGGAGCAAGATGCAGATGCACTGCTTGGCATCATGCCACTCACATTCACATATGCAAGGTATATAAAGGTGTTTAGAGTCCTTGTATGACTGTCCAACTAGTTCCGGTTGTGGGGTCGTTTGTCATGTGTATATACGACATTTGTGTATCGGTCAAGGGATATGCGAAGCTATCAAATCCCGCAGAAAGGCTCAACCATCAGTCGGTCACCACAGACTAATACGCTATCATAACAAGTGCAATACAACTCAAATAAGCACACAGGCATGCACCGACAACATCTGACATAGGCACAGCAATGAGTATACGAATACATGCCATCCTGAGCATAAATATCACACGTTAACTGAGCACAAGGGCCGATAGACACTTGGCACAGTCCATAGTTCAGACTGCCCAGATACGCGCTGCAGTAAATGACATGTGACGTATCTGAGGTCACTCGCAGCATGTAAACGGAGCGACACGAGGTCGGGTACAATACCTTTCTTGCCACAGATCCTCTCTGTCTCAGTCACACACTTCGCAAGTGACTTGTCATTGGTAATGTCACATACTATCGTATGTAATCGACTGGAAGACTCCGCTCTTAGCTTCTTGGCACCCTCTTCAGTGAGGCAGTTGGCGATCACTGTGCAACATAAGTTGGGACGGGGGTTAGACAAGACAGGGAAAGGATGGACCAATCAGCAGCTTCCGTCTCGAAGATCAGTAGGGCAGGATGCTTCGACATACAGATATACAAGTGGGTGAAATGCCGTATGAAGCAGTCGTGTATATATTGAAGAATAAAGGGTATGCACTAACCTATGTAGCGGACGAATGGTGCATAGTAGTAGACACGAGACTTCAGTTGGGTACAGATCATAATTTGATCGCTATTGCTTGGTGCAATAGCCGAACGTAGAACTATCAGTGAAACAAAATATGTGATGCGAGAACTAAAAATACTACACAAAATGAAATACGAATCCACATCAGCCTACTACGGTGGCGCACCCAATTGCCGTCCAATACAATATCTTCCCTGCGGCTCAGTACATCACACTGAGGTTACGAGTGTAAGTATATATGCTCATACAAACGCACGTGAAAATAGAACAAATATTTAGATATACATACTCACACTAACACACACACACATGTATCACACACACACACATACACGTATACACACACACACACACACATATATATATATATATCATAAGTAGATATATAGATAAGACATATAGATTAATCGACCAAAGAATAGATGGAAAGATGGACACACAGTCAGACAGTCAAATAGATTGATGGATAGATCGATTGATATATAGACAGACAGATAACTGATTGATTGATTGATTGATATAGATATCGTTGGATGGATGAATGAATTTATTGGTAGACAGACTGACAGACCATAAAGATAGACAGATAAATAAATCA
>NW_014040488.1:153563-159783 GCF_001186125.1 Sphaeroforma arctica JP610 | reverse complement strand
ACATATATATATATATATATATATATATATATATATATATATATAGTTATTATATATATATATATATATATATATATATATAGTTATATATATATATATATATATATATATATACGTATATAGTTATATTTACGAAGGCTTTAGAGACACACATATTGGTTATCTACATTTTTATATGCCAGTGGCCACATGCAGTAACATGAAGGGAATACGGTGACACAGTCATGTGCCGTGTAGCTGTAGTCTCAGACATACCTGAGAATCCCCGATTATCTAGACGCTTGGCCAGCATGTTACCAAAACCTGTATCGCATCCCGTTATGAATATGTAGTGATTCGACCACACCTTTCCGAATGTGTTCTCATATGAGAAGAAGCCCGTCAAGTAAGGCAATATGAATGTGCTTAGGAATATACGGACACATAGCAACAGGCGTTCGATGGCAAGTAACAGGATGTTCATAATGTTGTTTGTTCGCTAATACAGTACTTGTTATGCGTATTTAACTTGCTATTATATATTGATCTTGCTTTATATATCCTCTGTATGCGTGCTCAGTGCGGTTGTTTTGCTGCTTCGAGTTGCCTCATGGTCATGTGATAACTATAAACTGACATCTTTTTCTTTTTTCTTTTCCATCTTTCCGTTTTGGGTTGGGTTGTTTTTGAATGAAAAGATCACAGTGATCCATAGCAAACACAAGCCTTCATAAACATTATTTAGAACTTTAGAAGGCTATGTATTAGATGTTCAATTTTAGAAGTGGCTAGGAAAATAAATATGTCCTGATAGCCTTCTATTTGTTTTTTTTGTCTTGCTTCAATTTTACTTTTATGTACATTCATATTGTTTTGTTGTTTTTGTAGTATATTTAAAAAATAAATAAAAAATGTATATATATATATATTTTCTAATACAATTGTTCTGTGCTCAAATACAACAAATAGGAAAAAGGGTCAGAGTAAGCCCTTTTACTCTGACTAAAAACCTTCTTTATATTAGTTTTCTGTAAATTATTTGTTAACCTCTGAACACTACTCTAGCTCAGCAGGATTTCCATCATACTTATACTAGTCACTAAGGTGGTTTTCTCCTTTACTTCTGACAAACCTTTGGTCTGCTTGAACCTTCTAGTTATTCCCAACCCTTATGTTTTACTTATCTTCAACCAATAACTGCTTCCTATAAACCTCCACCAATAAGCCACTCTACTGTGTCGTATTGTCTTATCCCGTTTTCCGACTGAGACCCTAGTCCACTTATTGGCGAACATGTATGACGTCATACTTCCCAAAGGACATCCTGTCAAAAGTTGTCAAAAAACTCTCTGAATGTGCTCTTTGAGTCATGCACATAACACAACAATTTATTTTTTTGTAAATTTCTATTTTTATCATATGTAGCCTCCTATTGGTGTTTTTAAAAAACAAACAAAAAAAGGATGAGGGTTGAGCGTTTTCGTTTTTGTAAACTTAAGTTGTAAATACCTCTCTGTTGAGAGTAAAGAGCAAACTATGGATCTCTGGCAAATCACCTTTGTTTTAAAAAAAGATAAAAACTAACACAAATCAATACCGAAATTGTATCTTATAGGTAATTAATTTTGAAAGGATCAGATCACAGAGCTATACATACGACTCCATTGAGAACCGCAAGTAGATAATGCAATAAACGTCACGAGCGAAATTTAACGGGTCAATCGGTTTCAAATTAAATGGCACATTAAAAGCACTACTGCAATATATCAACAAATTATATAACACAAAATAAACGGTTTTCGAAATGGATTAAGTCAACACTCATTCAGTCCATGCATCTTCGAATTATGTATTTCTTATCAGAGCTCTCAGTTTGTTGCAGCTTTATAACAACATGGCACCACGTTTTCCCGTGGCAATTAACCGTATGGGTTGGACCACTCGTATTTGGACGTTGAAATCATACGACATGCAACAGCACGCATCGAACATTTAGATCTATGTATACGCGTATGTAAGCCGATATGCTAACTCGCCAAATTCGTTACCAAATACAGACACTGGAGAAGACTTACATCGCGCTTGATAGTGTACAAAATGCGCCCCAAGTTCCATACCCACCCTCTGAAAACTAACGATGTATTCTCACACCGGCGCACCATGTACGCTATGGCACATGATATGGGGCGTCCGGACAATCCAGTATCATATCAATAAATACTTCGAGCAAAGCAAACCGAATTTAAGCTCACGGATGGTTCGCGTCTTCCGCTATCTGCCGCACACACTCGGCAAAGTACCGCACTTCCTGCTCGGTATTAAAGTAGTGCACACTAGCCCTCACCACGTCACACAATCCACGCTCGTTCATATCTCGGAAGGTCGACGTGAAAGGAGACACGCTTACTTTGACGGCGTACGTTTCGCTGAGTGTGTCTTTGACCTGGGTAGCACTCAGACCATTCACCACAAACGACACAATTCCACATTGCAAGTGGGCCTCCCCCAGGCACATCACCTGCACCGCCGATTCTTCGCGCGCTTCCTCAGGCATTTCAATATTCTGGGATGGTACAGCAGAATGTTCCGCACTTCTGGAGACTACTCTGTACTTGATGTCGATCGCATTCAGTGTACTTCTTAACATCCCGCCGAGGAATCGCACTCTCTGTTCTATTTTAGGAAGGCCAATAGAAAGAGCGTATCTCGCCGCTTCGCCCAAGCCCAGCCATGCAGCATAGTTGCGTTCCCAATTCTCGTACCTACGTGCGGGGCGTGGGTCTGTATCAAATACGTCTTTTTCTCCCAATTGAAGCTCAACATTCGTCTTATCACCGTCACTCAATCCCGATTCGACCAGCCCACTCAAAGCGGTACCAGTTGGCCCGCTGATCCCCAGGACATCAGTCCTACTACCTTGCGATCGTTGCGGCGTCGGCTTACGCAGCGTGGCCGTGGCAAGGTCCAGGAAGATAGGCTCAGCACGTGCAAACACAGACCCCCTCCGCACATACATGAACCCCATACCACGTGGCCCCCGCAGGAACTTGCGTGCAGTGGTGACCAGAGCGTCGCATTGCAGGTGCTGCACATCCACATCGATCTGACCTACCGCCTGTGAGGTGGCAGGCATATGCGTGTATGCAGGAGGGTTGGTGATAGTGTCAGGCGCTAGCATAGCTCATCTATCGTTGTGTGGTTTCAATGTGCAGTTCACGGTTCGTAGATGTAGATTTGTGTTTGTGAATGTATGTTCAGGATGTATGTCGTTGAGTAGGAGTCGCCAACTTACACGAGTGCACGGGTGTTCAAAACTTGAAATAGCTGTGTCTGTGCATCGAATGGATACTTCAGGGGTTAGACCCTAAAACCCTAAAAAGGGCCTCTGCGTACAGTATGTTTGTGCAATCGTGCATGGAGGACGACCTATCAAATGCTTATGCCTATACACCACACTTGGCAATATGACCCAAAAAGCTCGCAACTAATAACGTTTAATCGCAGATTTTAACTATCGCCAACCCAACACACCCCTCCGATTCCGCCAGGTACATACCACCAGTATCCACGTTGACGTTAATGTACCTACATGGTACTTGCCAACAATATCCACGGTAACGTTAAATATACCTACAGAACATACCTGGCACGCGTCCAGCAGATACAGTACATTGTACTTCTTGCAGAGCGCACCCACTTCTGCGGCCGGCTGCACGAGCCCTCCATTAGTGGGAACCCAGCACAGCGACACCAACGCCACCTGCACAATAGATATACACCGACTGTTAGCTCAATGTCGAAAGTAGCATTGTAAGTGTACGGGACAGGGCTATGAATGGAGGGACAAGCAAGTGGCTTTGAGATGTAGGGATGTACACACACACACACACACATATATATATATATATATATAAACGTCTCGCGTACATTAAACATCCACATACATGCAGCCCTTACCCTGTCCCCACACTCTTCCAACAGCTCTTGCAGATGGGCCAACGACAACACCCCCGAGCTCTCCTTGCGCACACACCGCAGAGACGCCCCTGTGCGGTTGGACACCTGCAGCAGTGCCGTGTAGTTGCTGCCGTACTCACACGCAGTTGTGATCAGCACGCTATCACGCCCAATCAACGCCCGTTCAGAGGGAGTCACGGGAGCGTCCGCGTGTACTGCGTCTTACGGGTGCGTTGGAGAACAGAGGGGTTATTTGTACGCAAAACAGCGGCGATTCAAACAGAGGATACCAGAATCTCTCGAAACGGAAGGTACAAGGAGTTAAATTGCCGGCCGGTTTCGTGAAGCAACAAGCCTGGTCAGTCCACACCCATACCTTTCAATGCGTGAGAGTTGACTGTGACGGTGTGCAGCAGGTAGTCGTACGCTCGGGTGGCATTCTCTGCGAACGCTACCTCTCCCACATCAACGGCATGCACCAGTTGGGCCAAGGCTGCGTACACCTCATCTACTTCAGCCTGACACTCCGCCTTGGCCTCATATCCGCCTGTAAAGCGAGTGCGCAGTTGGGAGTGGTTCATTAAACCGAACTAGACCCACAGCCGACTCGCACTAAAGCGGTTGGCTGAAATCACATGACGCCTGTCAGCAAACGCCGCCGTTGCAAGCATAATTCATTGAGAACTATAAGTAGCGTTCATGAATCGCTGCTGGTGATATGTCCCTGTACACTTCGGGGTATGCCTATATGAATCAGATGTTCTTCGATAATATCCCTGAAATTCTCGGCCACACAGCCAGTGACTATTTGTGAGCATCACAGTGAAGCGTTGTTGCGTTTCCCATTTAACGATTTAATGTTGGTTCATTGCAAACACAACGTACCAGTTCAGTGTGTGACTCATACACAGTGGTTCAGCAATCCACACTTCTACAGTTGAAAAACTACCAGATAGTCCCGCGAGAAAAACGTTGCCAAATTATCCATTAATATGAGTCTCTCTCTGATTGTTATCTTTTATTATATATACTGAACAAGTAAATAAGCGCAGGCCAATCGTGTCTTACAGGAGTAGTCCCGCGTGGTTGCAAAAGAGATACACATGTCGAGCACAAGGCATCCACCACATAGCGGCGTGTGTACACGTGGGACGTGTTTGCAGTTTCAGCCGTGAATCTAGCAACCCAGTGTATTGCACTGATGTCAACTCTCATTATCCAAGCGCGCATAAACCCAAAACCTAAAACGAAACTTCACATTGATATATCTGGTCCATAAATGAGTCAACTTTCATTATTCGAGCGCGTATGGAATAAAGCACTACAACGATACTTCACATTTATATAGTTGATCAATGAATGATTGGAGTGTTCAAGTCCAGCAACCATCAACGTGAGTATGGAAGGTAGATATCCAATACATTTTGTTTCCCGTTTAGATCGACGGCTTCATAACGTCTATCCAGTCAGTAACAGATCTACAAGATTTGAAAGTAAACTCCACTGGTCATAGACACAGTCGAAGAGGTCGTGTTCAGCCACGCATCCAAAGAGACTTGTGTAATATCGATGTCTGACTGACGCACATCTGATTAGTATACATCTGGTCACGTATAATGGGAACAGCTGCATGGGCCTGAGTAAAAACGTACACACACTGCAAACAAAACGTGTGTCGTTCGCGCATGCAGAAACTGTGACCAACCGAGAGACCACTATAACTTCATGAGAACAATAGAGCAAACCTTGCCAATTAAGTATATCACAGTAGGTAATCATGACTAATATAAATGCGATGATATGCAGACTTTTCAGAAAAAAGTTTACAAGAATAGAGAAATTCGAGAGAGAAATCAATTCTGCAATTTATACACTAATTGCAACAGATGAGCTCAAATGATTGATTTGAAGTGGGTAAATGATCAAAGAAAAGCGCACAGTTACAATGTGTTTCTACATATTAATCGGTATATACATACATACATATACATATACATGAACAGATATATGGATATCGATAAAGAAACATAGATATGTGTGGCTATAGATATATTAACATATATGTATATATATACATATATACATATGTAAATATATATATACATATACATGCATATATGTATAAATAAAATATATAATAATATATATAAATATATATACATATCTAATATATATATCTTTATACATATATATATATATATATATATATATACATATATATATATATATAGTATATATAATAATAATAATATATATATATACTATAATTAATAATATAATATAT
>NW_014040488.1:145066-152709 GCF_001186125.1 Sphaeroforma arctica JP610 | reverse complement strand
TATATATATATATANACTATATATAATAATAATATATANAACACACAACANAAAAACAAATATATATATATATATATATATATATATATATATATACACACACACACACACACATATATATATATATATATATAATGGATGGTCTAATGAGATAAATTTTCAATGACATCAAAACCATACCAATTTCTGCTTCCCTTTGGAGATGCTTAATCATTCTCTTACTCACAACATCCGGTGGTAGAGATGAGCCAGCATTATTGAAGAAGACCATGGGCTTTGATATTTGCTCCCCCTGCCCTGCCCCTGCCCTGCCCATTTCTTCCGTTATTTTTTTCCTCCCTTCATTTGTCTGGACTGTAGTAGAGCAGCCCTTTGTATCTCGGCGTACTGCAGCCACATCTATATCACCATGAGTCGCTTTCATGGCGCTCGTAGTCGAACACTGTTTGATGACGTGTACTGTGTGTGTAGCGAAATTTACCTCTCCAGTCGAATGTCTGGGGGTCTGATATGATTTTCGAAAACAGCAGCCGAAAGGAAGAAGGTTCGGTTGTGTCTCACCGAAACTAATCATTAACACAGAACATAAATAGCCTTCTACATAGACTTTTAGGGAATGTGGCAGATAACGCAGGTTTGTAAGTTAATATAAAAAAATCATGTTTTAGGATAATGAGGTGGATGATTTCGTACAAAGTACAAACGTCACCTTCTGGAAGATTTTAAACATGTTTAGACTGCAGTGAGCACGGCCTGAACAGTCGTGCACTCTACTCTCTCAAGTATGAGAAAAGGCTTTTTGAAGCTTGAACTGAAAACTGGCACTTTCCTTTCCATGACCGAACATCGGCATAATAGCGGGTTGGGTTGTTTCCACTTTTCCTGTTTCCCACTCTCTCAGTATAAAACGTTTAAAAAAAACAAAGAACAACCCACTGTCTCAGTATAAATAAGGAGTTATTTATACGATGAAAAACAGAATGTTCTTAATAACTCTAAAAGTGCCGGACAAGTCTTCTGGGGGGTTTTTTTAGAAATAGTCCAAACATAAGACCCAGTCTTACAAGCCGGACCAAAAACCAAAAATGAGACCCCGGCCGAATATGTAAGGACTACAAGGATCAGGTGAGACATCACTTCTCAGATACAAACCCCAGAAGCCCCAGAAAGAAGAAACAAGTTATTTAGCCCACTGTTTTAGTATGAAGCGTTTAACTACATTTTTAAAAATAAAATAAAATTCAAACGTATCATGAATTCATGACCATCTCTCTGAAAAAGTAGAAATTATGGGAGAACGAACAAGTCCGTAGGACAACGTATGTAAGCTGTAAGTAAATATGTACATTGTACACAGGTAAATATTTACATAAATATTTACTATCGGTATATGTTAAAAACTTTAACTATTTAGTTTATCGTAACAGGGGTTTTAATAACTCTTGCTGCCCTGCAGGGGTTTCATCCTCTCAGGACTCAGGCGGCAGGCCTCTTGCCTTATGCCTCATGGAGTCATGGGGTAGGGTTCAGGTCCAGGACTCACACCAGGAGACTAGGAGTCAAGGATTAGGATTAAGGACGTATTCTAATTCAGGGCTCAGCCTCAGAGTCTCAAGGCCCAGCCAGGTCCCCAGGGTATTTCGAAAAATTTAAATTAAAAAAAACATCATGTAAATTACACTCTCCTATATTTATTTATTTACTGTATTTATCAAGGATCACTGATCATATTTTTTCTTTTCTTTTTAAAAATTATTTACTCACTAGTCACTACCAGTATGTACTACATATGTAGTCAGAATTTATTTTTTACATACATTATACATAAATAAATATTGCATACTCCCTACAGCGATGAGCCCATGACTCATGAGTCCATGAGCCTCAGTCCATCAATCAGCAATTCATCACTGTGCGTCTGTGAGTCTGAGACTCTGACAGTCTGACACTGATCAACACCCTATGTATTTATTTATGGGCTAAATTAGTAAACCGAATCGGAACAACGCCAGTGAACTAAGGGCTCCAGTCACCACACTACGGCCTAGTGCCAAAATGCCCTTATTTGGAAATTAATTATCCCAATAGAAAGAGGAGAAACATTTCCTTTTTGCTCTCTTCTGGAATTCTTTGGATTCTGAGTTCTGACCCCTCCGGCCTCCGCTATTTGGTATTTTTTGCCCACAACTTTTTTTTGTTTTTAAAAACTTCTTGCGCGTGTTCCGTGTTCGACAGTTCGAGACTTCGAGACTTCGAGTGAGTTCGACCCGGATTTTTTTCTAAAACAAGAGTAGGAGTATAGCACTCGACCAATGGCAAACACAATTCATAAGCAACAGAGAGTTTCCACTTTCCTTATTCCTACTTTCGAAGAATGAAATATCCAGAAGTAAAAAACAACAATTTTGTCAGTGAATATGTATCTCTACTAGAGTATTTACAGCTAATACAGCAGGTGATTTTGCTCTTTTGTAAGAGGGATGTTTGTATCGTACTTCTTTGTAATAATGAGGAAGACCTGTAAATAATAACGAGGAAGACATTGGTGTTCACAGTCCTATATCCGCGTGCCATACGCATATAAATACACTGGAAAGGACATTGCACATTATTAAAAACCAAACAAGGTACGAGAACCAAACACTAGCACATAATTGAACGCCTAGTAAATTGACACTATGTCGTCCAGCGTGAATCGACGTGTCTCCACTACGGCGGAGAAGCGTATTTCGTACAGCATGGAGGGGCGTGCGTCATATACTGCGCGACCGAGTTACACAGGGCGCCCTTCATACGGTCAGCGTATGAGTGCAAGTTCCTCATATCGACCGTCAATCGAAGACGAAAATAAGGGTAAGTCAAGTGTTACTGAGCTAGAAGACGTTGCTGTTTCCTCCGAAGATATGGACAACAATAAAGAGACACAAGAGGCCATTTTAGAGGACGAAATGGTTGCGAATGCAGAGAGGTTAGCGAAGCAGAATGGTATGCTACACAGATGGCTCTATACTGACGCGTGGTTAGGCTTTTCCCGTGGTCATTGGGTAACGTGTGGTTTGATGGTCATTGTTTTAGTGATATGGATGGTGACCACGTTCATGGCACACGGGGCTATGACACATGAGAACGGAGAGTTTGGGCAATTGCATGCAGTGAGTTTCGATCACCCATATGATTATGATCTAGCGATGGATCCTTTGACCCACGTAGAGTGGCACATTGCAGTCGAGTGGGAGGTACAGCCAGCAAGTGAGACATACGCCGGGGGAGGTCACAGACGGAGAAATGCGGGTATTGTTCAGTTATTCCAAGAATTGGAGAGACTCAATAACCCCGACCGTGTGCGTCGCGCAACTGATACGTCACATGTCGGAGTAAACGGCACAATGCTCACTATGACGACTGAGGTGGTGCGCTTAGATGATGGCGTGTGGTCCGTTGTACCAGACACACAAGACACACAGGCTGCTGTGGATGAGAATGGTCTTATAACTATGTCTGTTCATCATGATCTTACTGCTCAGGCTGATGCGGAGGGACTTGCTGCACGAGTGTACATCAACAGCCTAGAGCCCGTACCTATGGTCATGAAAGTATACCAGACTGGCTGGTTTGGAAATCAACAAGTTTGGGTTGCTGGGGTGACGCTAGTGGCTATGTATGTACTCATTGTGTTTGAGATCACACACAGAACTATAGCGTCTTTGCTAGGTATGAGTGTGACACTCATGTGGTTAGTGTTCCTGGGTAAGTTCCCAAGTGTCGAAGAGGCATTCGGCTGGTTGGAACAGGGTGTACTGATGCTTCTATTCGGCATGATGCTCATCGTGTTTGTTATCTCACAGACCGGAGTATTTGAGTGGATGGCAATCCAGGCGTACAAGTTGTGCAGGAATAAGCTGTGGCTGCTCATGGTGATCCTGGCGACTGTGACAGGGGTCCTATCTGCCTTCTTGGACAATGTTACAACCATGTTGTTGATGGCGCCTGTGACCATCCGTCTTGCTAATTTACTTGGCATAGACCCACGTCCGATGTTGATCTGCGAGTGTATCATGTCCAACATTGGTGGTACTGCTACTATGATCGGAGACCCCCCAAATATTATTATTGGGCAAGCGTTGGGAGATTACATCGGCTTTGTAGACTTCCTGTTTCACATGTTGCCTGGTGTAGTCATAATCTTCCCCTTTGCACTCGGCTTCTTATGGCTGTTGTTCCGTAAAGACCTAAAGGGTGACGCAACCATTGATGACTTGGAGTCTGTCGCAAAGGACTATCAAGTTCATGACAAGCCCTTGTTAATGCGCGTGGGTATGGTTTTCGTGGTTGTAATCCTCCTTTTCTTCACAGAACCAGTTCATCACATTGACGTGGCTTGGGTTGCTCTGATAGGTGCAGTTCTCATGTTGCTAGTCAGTTCGCCAGAGGATGCAGAGACGGCCCTAGAGCACGTCGAATGGGACAGTAAGTTGATTGTCGCTTGGTGAATGCTTTATGACTTTATATGTTCAATACCACGTATACTTTTATTCGCGCGATTGGCACAAGTGTAATAAGCAAGCATCAATTTTGTTCGCGTTGTTCCGCACAACTGCGTGCTTGTTGCTCAGTATCAGTGTACATAGATAGTATTAGGCTATTAGCATGTGTTCGATAGTATTACCGCTATTTAATTATGCAAATCTAGAAAGTGACTGAAGGATCGCCTATTCCACCAATTTCAATACATATATTTAGCATGACACTATCATCGTCAACCTTCATAGATACATATATACATATATCTATATATGTATATATATGTAAATATATATATATATATATATATATATATATATATATATATATATATATATATATATATATATATATATATATATATATATATATATATATATATATATATATATATATTATATATATATACAGACACATGTATTTATGCATATGTTGTTCATCTATGCGCAAGTCTCTAACTCTACTTCAATTTCCTCCAACCTACAGCTTTGGTGTTCTTCAGCTCCTTGTTCATCATGATCGAAGGTCTTGCGGAGATGGGACTGATTACCTGGATGGGTGATATGATTGGCCAGGGCGTTGGTGCAGCAGCCCCTGAACAGCAAATGATGGTAGCCATAATCATCCTCATTTGGGTGTCCGGTATTGTGAGTGCATTCCTCGACAACATTCCTTTCACCACTACCATGGTACCTGTGGTACTGGCCTTGGCGAACAACCAAAGTCTGTATTTGGAACTTGAACCCATGGCTTGGGCTTTGGCTTTCGGTGCATGTCTGGGAGGTAATGGTACACTCATCGGAGCGTCTGCCAATCTAGTAACAGCAGCTGTTGCACAACGTGACAACCGAGAGATTTCGTTTATGTATTGGTTTAGATACGGATTCCCCACCATGATCTTGACCCTCATCGTCGCGACAGCTTACATGTTGGTGCGGTACGTACTCTTAGCCGACAGTTATGTAAATTAGATAAATTTTAAACAATATATGAATAACAAGTAAATAAACATACAAAATTTCATGCCTCAATTAATGGCAGTATATATTAGTTGCGAATCGCCCTGGATATTCAAGTTTTATATCCACAAGAAACTCTTATACCTGCGTCGTACACAGCCTCCGAAATGAAACATACGTACGCGACAGATAAATATTTTGTCAAAGATTTTCACATGCTTGTTCTCCATCACCACAACAGCACGCAAATGTCCTTCGATTTTTTGTAACATAGTATCGACAATTGTTGCGTTGAATCATATGGCTAGCCTAAGTTTTTATGATTGACAATAACATATACTTCCATTTGGAGATATGTTAAATACAAACACGTTCGGACATGTACAGGAATAGTCAACATCTCGGGTGTTGCATAGCCTGCGTCACAAAGTACAACTATGAGCACACCACAGCACGTGGTAGTACTGCCGCACAACTGCATGAATACTCTCTGCGCAGCCACTTGTCAGTCGATAGAAACAAATTATTTTCATAACGTGGATTATATTCGAAAAGAGGAGTTTTAATCAGTGATTGAGGCTTAAGGCTGCTGGTGTACGACAAAACACGCACTGTTTGCAAATGTATGCAACCTTTGTCGACCCATACTATGGTATGACGTGGTTCTCAAGACCGTCCGACGATCTCATTCCTTTCACGCGATATCAATAGGAAGGAACGAGGGAAAAAAGAATTCAATTTATAGACGGACAGATATATATATATGCACGAGTTTAAGCCTGGCCACAAGACTATTAATGTATTTTATATATGAATAGGCGCCCTTTATATAAATATACACCACCAGAGGACACTATACAATGACTAAATTTGAGATTTTTAGAAATAAAAGCCATGATTTTATTTAGCTTTTTTACAATAGCGACTATATTTAACCGACAACGGTTTAGTTTACTGATGCAGTGATGAACCACCGCCGGCCCCAGCCCACGTTTGATCAAATTTAATTAAATAGTGCACACGGTGATGACTGCAGTGACTATCACTTCATATGCCCTGTGAATGAACGAGGCTGTTCCTCTGCACGCATATCAATGAATATTATCTTGCATATGGGCGAACAAAAAACCCTGCACGTGACTGTACGTTCTCGTAAAGCTAAGCATAAGAAACATATACGTCAAAAACATACAAGTATATTTTCGAAATGAATCACGATAATTCGAACGGAAGAAGGTCCCCCTACTTAGGCGGGCCTCAGCAACCGCAACAACCACAACAACCACAACAGTCACCACGACCATCACCACTACAGCCAGGTGATCTACCACAATCAGCGCACTTTAATTTGCAACAGAATAATAATAATCTGCAAAATAACAGTATGTTACAAAGTCACAGCCCACAACCACAGCAGAACAACACGATGCTACAGAGCCATAGCCCTCAGCCCGGTTTAAATACGGGTCAAATTATCCAAGGCAACCAGATGGGCGGTAATCAGATGAATGCAGGCTCAGGCCACTTCAACAACCACGGATTCTCAACGGGACAGAGTCTTATGTCGCAGAGAGAGATGCCGTATAACTACCTGAATGAGCCAGGACTGTCAGTACCTAACCAGTATTCGGTAAGCGATATGCAGTGATATCACATCATACAAAGTAGTATGTCGTTTGCAATTTATTAGTTGATGCGGCACTTGCATTCGAAAACCTAGAGCCTCGAATTAGGCTGTTACTGTTAAAGGGGTTCGTGTGTTGTCAAGTAATATAAGTGCACCCCAATGTGTTTACCAAGGCATATAGATATAGACAGATCAACTTATTCATTCAATTGTAATGTACAACCAGTTCGTACAAAATATAATAGTGTCTTCTGGTATTGTCCGTTATACACAATCGCCCTTATGGTGAAGCCACCACAACGATGGACTGCTATCGGATGATAAATGCCATATATAGATATAATACGTATAACACAAACGCATGTGTGTATGTATCTCAATATAAAAACAAAGCTGTCTTCTTCCATTCATCAGCTAGATACACTCATTTTTGTAAGGGGCCACATCGGTTTTCACAAGTCCATATATATATATATATATATATATATTTATATATATATATATATATATATGTTGTTGTGTGTGTGTGTGTGTGT
>NW_014040488.1:139303-144322 GCF_001186125.1 Sphaeroforma arctica JP610 | reverse complement strand
ATATATATATATATATATATATATATATATATATATATATATATATATATATATATATATATATATATATATATATATATATAATCCATATATCTGTATTCGTCTGTATCTTTTCTTATCTCGACCCTGTTTCCTTGTTGCGTTTACTCAAATCATACTCAACAGTAGATGTTAATACAATTAACTGTCCTGTTCTATTGTATACATCCCTTTATTCTGCTCATTTGCACCCCGCCAATCCACAGGAGAACTAATTTCCATCCACCTCCTCATGCACATGACCTTCTCAACTAACAGGCTAGTCACAGCCGGCCTCCATCGGTCAACACTTTCGGCGCACACTCCGGCGGTTACCTTGGTGACCAGCTCCTATCGCCAATGTACCCCGTAGGCACACTTCCCAATGGCAGCGGCAGCAACACACCCGTCCCCTTATCGCCACAAATACTGTCTCCACGTGGGTTTGATCCCGGGGCACACCCACGTGTGTTTGAAACCCCACGTGGCTTCGATGCTAGCCAAACACCGCGCAACTTCGATCCTAGCCAACCCCCCAGGAACTTTGACCCGAACCAGCCACCCAGGAACTTCGACCCGAATGCAGCCAACCGAGACTTTGGCCCTATCAATAGAAACCAGACTATGATGACAGGTGCGTGTGTGTTGGTGTGCTCGTGTGTGGGGATGAGACTTTGCCTCTGCGTGTGTTGTGTTTGTGTTTGTGTTTGCCGCAGTACACGTGCTGGTGCTGTTTGTTGTTCCGTATCGGAGTCATTTGTCGGACTCCCTGTAGGGCCTGTTGCCAATGGCAGTCCTAAAAAAACTATATATATATATATTTTTTTGCATGGATGGATTATGACCTGTTCCCGTCTATGTCCTGGCTGGCTGTGTTGTGTTTCATCTCCAACTCGTGAGTCGATTTCCTTACTATATTTAATTCTCCACTACACACTCCGGCACGCTATGGAGAAGCTCACACGTGCCACTTCTCTCTCCATTTCATTCGATACATACTGTGCGTCGTACCAATCCTGATTAAGTGTGTATATCCCACATCATACACACTCGGTCTCCATTATATAATGATTAAGTGTGTATATCCCACACCGCACACACTCGGTCTCACTTATATAATGATTAAGTGTGTATATCCCACATCACACACACTCGGTCTCCCTTATATAGTGATTAAGTGTGTATATCCCACATCACACACACTCGGTCTCACTTATATAATGATTAAGTGTGTATATCCCACATCACACATACTCGGTCTCCCTTATATAGTGATTAAGTGTGTATATCCTACATCACACACACTTGGTCTCATAATGATTAAGTGTGTCTATCCCACGTCACACACACTCGATCTCACTTATATAATGTTTCTCGCGAGCTTTTCAGGTCCGGGCCTTTCGTCCCCGCGGCTCAACCAACAATCACTAGCGCCCAATCAAGGAGGCGATGGTTCCAGGCCAAATTCTAATCCAATAAAACGACAGCCGTCTGCCGAAGCCCCGTATAACCTAGACAGATCGGGTATGGGCGATGGGAGGTTGTTCCGCTGTATGGTGATGTGTTTCGATGAATGCTTATACACTGTATGTGTGCTCTGATGTTTACGTATACGTGTACGTGTATGTGTGTAGTTCCGGTATGCTCATACTTTTGGTGTTAGGCACCCCTACGCAACGTTGCGATGTGTTTTCAGCAATTCTGTGAGTGTCTTGATTGTGTATTGTCATTTGCGCTGATAGAACTTAACTCATGTTGAGAGGTTTCCGGTAAGCCTTCAGAACTATATCCCCGTTCGTTGTCATTAAATGTATCTGATCGTTTGTATCCTTCGGACGTGACAGGTAATAGTCTACGTTTAAATAGCAATACGTACATGAGGTCATCGGCATACTTCCATACAATGAAATCCACGAGTACATGCATACATATGTATGTGTATAAATGTCTTATTTTTATTGTGTTACGTATTTACATTTCGAAGCCATCAATATATGTACTCTCGTCTCCACTGTACGTTGTCCGTGTTTGTACGTATTACGTATATACTCATGCCAATGCCTAGCAGAGTACAGAGTCTCCTAAACGCTTATCCACCAACTAGTATTCGCTCAATCGCCTGCCCCACCCACCCACAACAATAGCCGACGGAAAGATGACACCCGGGGGTGTCACACAGAAGAAGCGCAAAACACGTGGCAACAACAACACCAACGGCCGCGTCTATGACTTTGTCGATAAGTCGCAGGAAATCCGCGCTCATCTGGTCGGTCAACTGGGGCTGGAGGAATGTAAGCTGCTGGACAAGCATCGAGAGCTGGGCATGTCCTCTCTTTTTGTAAGTGGTGGTGGGTGTGGGTGTGGGTGTGGGTGTGGGTGCGTGTGCGTGTGCGTTCGAGAAGGTCTCTCAGTCGGTGGAAGGCAGGGCTGCGTAGAAGTCTGATAGTTTATCACATAAACTATATGTGATACCATCGTATATATGTACCGAACTATCAGTGATATATCAGTGTTATCAGTGTGAGCACGTTGCGCACTAGCATTGCACAAGCACACCGGCTCTCTATGGCCCACTACACAGACCTCATTGTGTCTCCACGACATGTCTCGCGACGTATTGACGAGACACAATCAAAACGTTGACCAAACGCGTTGAACATGAAGAACCCTTCCCCCGGTGTTAATTGCAGTGAAAGATTTGAATGCGTGTCAAGTGTCGTATTGCAAGACCCGATGACGGATTAGTATGGAACCCATTCCTTCCTGTCACGACTATCACATAGACCATATAAAACCTTAAAACACCAAAACCCTAAAAACCCTAAGACCCCTAAAACAATCACAAACTACAACGGCCCAACAGGAAATCATTGGCCCGCTCGATTACAAAGACCTGATCTTCTCGGAAGAGTTTCTGGTCAAGAAAGTCAAGCGCGTGCAGGAGCTGTTTGATGTCGTAGGTGCCCCTGCGTTTGCCTTCAGGCGATTGGGTGACCTAGTGGCGTGTAACGAGCAGTTCTGTCACCTCTTCAACATGCCGCGCAAGGAGGTCCTGGACTTCAACTTCATAAAGGCAAGCTGGTGTCCTGTTTCGCTTTATATAGCTTTTAGACCTGTGTGTGTGTTGGTGTGTGTTTGGCATATTCGTATTTGTGTGTGTTTGTTATATTCGTGTGTGTGTATGTTCACCGAGTGGTGTTTCAGTTATTCTTGTACGCTGCGCGGATGCAATGAGTGCCAATCCATTGAGATGAAAATGATGGGGAGTTCAGGATAACACTCATCTCACAGTACCAGCCCATGGCCCACAGCCTTATCTATCTTTTTCTCCACTTTTCATTTCTCAGCTCATATCCGACTCTCTACTTAACCCTTCGCGATCGAAGTATATGAATAGTCTTATGAGGAGTATTTCAATAGCCTATGAGTCACACATGGGTTTATCACTCTTATGCAGACACTCGGCGGTTTTCCAGGTTCCCACTCTGCCTATCTGTTGTGGTGTTCATTCATACCTTCTCGCCCTATAGTCCTGCGACTGTGCGACTCTCGCTTGGCAGCACCTTCGCACACTTCAGCTGTGTGCGTTTGTCCTTGTTTCTCACAGCCAACGCAGTCATGTAAACCAATACAATTTTTGCTCGTACATCATCTGCACAGCTGTTTCACCGTGACGATATAGTTGAGCTGGCTGGCGAGTTGTCGAATAAATTGGCGCTGTTCTTCCATCCGAATCAAGTGGTAAGAAACTTGACTGGGTTTTAGGGGTTTTAAGGTCTAGATGGTTCTCTGTGAATATGTATGCTTTGTCTTTGTATATATATATATATATATATATATATATGCATATGTGTAAGCGACGACATACGTTTGCATACATTAACACATGATCATATACATATTGAATACGTATACATTCTTCCTTGTCCGCTCTCTCACTTATTTGCCGATCTTTGTGTGTATATATATGTGAGTGTATACATATATGTGGTCATACTGTGGCATACATGCTCTGCCACCTGACGTCGTATATCTCGAAAGGGATATCATATGAACCACTGATCTGAGCCATAGCTTTGGTTTAGTTATCATGAGTTGTTTGGCGACCCCCTTCAATTGACACCGGCTGGTCTGGTCAGCGCAGTGCGTGTCGCATTTAAAAGGCTGTGCTGTCGTAAATGTACATTGCGCACGACTAGCAGAGCTCCGTAGCGATCGGAACATTCCATATGTCTAGTGAGTATGCAGTGTGTAACAATAAGGGGTGCATCCACACTGGCTATGAGGTCTGGGAAGCTCTGGGTATTCCGTGTTTAGTGTGAAGCCCCGCCTATCAGCGGATAGGATGACTGTTGTTCGAGTGGGGTCGCTCCTGTTACAACCGGCAGAGCTGTGTAAATAGCAGTTGCAATTATATACATAGAGCCGAATGAAGCTGTCCACGTAATTCTTTTCATCTGCATTTATAAATTTTCCTTAATGCACACTCGCAATTACCTACCTTGTCTAGTGTAGCTCATTGCTCAAGCGCACACATGAGACGTCACTCGCATTCAATAGGACGATCTTACAATCACAGTCAAAAGCTCATATGCATATACTCTTTATTGTCAGATACGAAGCATTCGACTGGTGCATCCCGTTAGCAAGAACCTCATCTGCGGACGTGCTTCTCTGCGCATCATCCGAGATGTATTTGAACTCCCATGTCTGTACACTGTAATCATTCTCCCCGACAAAACGGGCCCGGGCGAGGAAGACACATACGGAAATGGAACCGTTATCGTTCGATGAGAGTATAATATAAATATGCAAATAACGATTACACGCGAAACGTGTTCCTTATATATCTGTTTGTGTAAATGGGCCATTATATATATATAAATATATATATATGTATGTATGTAGGTATATATGTATATATGTATATGTATATATATATATCCTATATATATATATATATATATATATATATGTGTGTGTGTGTATCTATGTATCTAT
>NW_014040488.1:121116-125785 GCF_001186125.1 Sphaeroforma arctica JP610 | reverse complement strand
ATATGTATATCATTGGTTTCTGTATAGTATAGTATATATATATATATATATATATATATATCTTTTGCTAATAGTGATCGAGAGTGTGAGCATCACGAAATCGGTGATTCTACAAGCATGCACAGATTTTATTTGAAAAACTGTGTATTATGTCATCGGACCAGACGTGCTCTGCGCATCCACTATTCAAGTAGTATACAGAAGTCGATGAACACAATGAGGACCAAGTGCGTCGAAAATGTAATGACACATCTGATTCAGTCGGCCAGAATAGGAATAGCTTCAGGATGGCTAAGAGAAGTCGCGAAGTCCCCTGTTCCCCAATCGCATCGACAAGAGCCCTTAGTTCTGAGATTCTTTTTACAGGGCCACCGGCGACGACTTCCTCAAAGTGTAGTGTCACCTCTAGCGCGAGAGAGCAGACACAACCACCACACTGCCAGTCCATGCGCTGCTCATGAAACCACAGTATCTTCGATGATTGATGCATGTATTTATTTGGGCAACACACGCGATGTACAGGTGCAAATGCACCAGCAATACCCCACCCAATATGTCGTGCGCACGCGCAAGGCAGCCTATAACACGCATACGGAGTAGGCCGCACACCGATTGGAATCAGATACGAAACATAGTCGTATTCAGTATTCAGGCAAGTGAGTAGCGGATGCTTAACGTCATAGTAAACGGAAATACGATAAAATGGAAGCAAATGCTTCATTCTCATAGGTTCGTACAACAATACGCACTGATATCCCCTAAATGTATAATTTATCGGCTGCCAATTATTCATGGTATTTATATTAATACAAGTTTATGCCGAAAGTCTGGTATATAAATATATAATATTCACTGATCATCAATAATCAGTTTCCGAGGTAGCATGCCTTCCGATCGAGAATTTATCTGCTTGCGCGATTCTTCTGCGCGTCTCTACTTTTAAAGATTGCTACTCTTCCTGCTCGTCCTTCTCAGTCATGCTAAGCACCTTAATTCCTTTGGCCTCTAGCTCAGTTGGAAGTGTCGCCTCAAATTTGCGAGTATAAATCTTATCGCCGCAATACCCACTCAATGCGAGGCAGATCAGTCCAAACCATTGATGATTGGCGCCAGCACTTAGCAGTGCAACATGCGAGTCGTACACGACTATGAGCGGTAGCAAAACCGTTGTGTCGGACTTCTTGACTGATATGGACACGGAATTTATCAAAGTCATATAAACGCGGAGGACGTATAGCACCCTCACGGGGTATGCCTTCGATTTCCCAGTATATATGTTTCTCCCTTTCGTCTACTGTAGGCTCATACGTGAAATGACCTTTCCAGCATATCCCACGAAGGAAATCCTCACACGGTGTATACACAACATCATAAAATATCAAATCGTAGTCATATCCGGTGGTATGGGGGAGCTCTGCCTCCAGGTAGTCTAGATCATGAGTGAATTAATCTGGATGCAATAAGACATCAATTGTACTGGATGCGACAGGTATGTTTACAACTTCCCCTTCTTGGTTGGCAGTTTCAGCACTCCCCCGCTGTAGCACAGCACCCAACAGAGATACCTGGTCTTTATCAATGAAGAACCGTTTCTTGTCAATTGTTTCGACGATCATTATGATATCAACTATGGGCATTCAAGAGAGTGTTTGTAGTATTTAATTATAAAACACAAATACGGAAACAGCATGGTGAAACAAACATAGGAGGTCACTGGATCAAGATAAACACCCCAACATACCGCAGTGTATCCTACGACGTAGTAGCTTCTATTGTGTTTATTTATTCCACTGTAGAGCATGCAAAGGACAATATTACTTATTTCCTTGCATACATCTGACAATTTTTAATACCCGTAGATACGCCTGCATCTAAATATTATTAACCTTGATGCCTCTGTAGCCGCCTATCCCTTGAGACTACCCGCGCACCCCAACAAAACGATTGGGTGGGTAGCGATTTTTGGTGACGCACATACACCAAATATAGCTAAACGGTTTTGGCGGCTGATTCGGATTTCGTGTGCTTGTTAAGAGTTTAGCTGGCAAATACACTATGGTGCGATTGTAGGGTTCATGTATTTTTATAGTAAAGATATATAAATTGGACTTAATTAACGTGTATATTAACATGGTTACTTACTTACGTAGTGTAGTGTATGTATCTAATAAGTTATTTTTCTATAATAACAAGTAGTTGCATATTCCATTCACACATTAACCAACGAGACCACACCCACAAGCAGTTGCCCAGCCGCATTGCCTTCCCTTATCCGTGGTGTGCATCGATAGGGACACGTAATGTTCAGGAAGCCATTCCACGTAAAAACCAACTCGGCAATCAAGTATGTGTATAGTTCGTACATAGAGGGGCGTGTTGTGTAATGTTTAGACCTGTTTTGAATATTTAATACATATATTACTGAGTTTGGAATAACCCTAGTACAGTCATGAGCTACCGTGCATCTGATACGTTCAACTAAAGTGAATGCAATACTTACTGCCGTGATCTTTGTACATTAGTAATGCATTCATAGCTTCTCTGTGAATCACATTATACCTGATACTGTTTACCGTTGTATCGTTGAGTTTTTGGTGCCATTGTGGGGGTCGTCAATAGGTGCATGCGTGCGTGTCATATACTTCTAAAGTACTTCTACAGACTCTATTGCGAGTATCTCTTAATATCTCGTAACTTTTAATGTCTATAAAGATCCAGAGTGCTTACCTATGCACCCTTCCTCAACTTTCGTGTGGCTCGCCCTATCGCTGCATACCACCTGTATATCTGTGTTCCCAATAAGCACCCCTTCTTTGTACTGATCTCCAGATTATATGAACTTTCGTCTCCCATCTCGTTACAGAACGAGTGAATGTCGCAAACTACGTGCCAATGTGCTGCAGGCGTTTCCCTCCGTCACCACTGAGCAGCTGGATTCTGTGGTCCCTGTCAAGGGAGAGGTGCGCCTAGCCAAACTGCAGACCAGCGCAGACGGCATAGTGCTGTGCTATGTGGTCAACTCAGTATGTCACCACCAACGTATCCGTCGCTTATATGCTAGTCCATTTGTTTTACACGTGTAGCCCTTGTTATTTATTTGTGGACGCGTATTGTTCACAGCAGGAGGCCACGTGCTATGGAGTTGGTTGTGAGTTTCGTTGGATGTCAAAAGGCCCAGATGAATCGATGTGTGATGCTATGGTCAAATAATACTCCGATGCATGTGTCTGGTTGTCCTGCCGCAAGTCCCATAGCCGTTCCGTGTGCTTGGTGTCTATAAAAGCTTAGCCTTGAATAACTGAATCCGTTCGATTTGTAAGTTCGGGTGGTTTGTGAGTCGACATGGTGATCACAGAACGTCGTAAAATCGGGTTGCTAACTGGGCTGTTCACCCTAGCAACATCTATGCTAAGACTATGCTCTTCGCCGAGGTGACCTCAAGATGACCCACTCGATAGACAGAAAAGGCCCACAATACATCACTCCCTCCCGCCCCTTACTCTCCCCCATTGCCACACCCTCGACCCACGCACAGTCTCATAGTCACAGCTTCTCTCGCCTGCAGGTGCCACTGTTCTTCAGCACCAAAGACGGGCCACTCCTCCCCACCGTCTATGCCCTGTGGCTGCTCCCGTCGTGTGTGCCGTCTCTCAGTACAAACTCCTTTGTCGCTAAGAAGATCCTGGGTGGTGCAGACCTGATGCTGCCGGGTGTGGCTGTGCCGAGTGACAACGTGCACTGTTTGCCACCGCTTACTGTGGGTGAGCCAGTTGCGGTCAATGACTGCATAACCTCTGCATTCGGGGCGTTTGCGGTAAGTTCGGTACAACTGGATGGTGGATGTTCTTTGTTCTGGTGTGGCTGTGTCTGTGTTGATGTATGCTCTGTTCGTGTGTATCCGTAGTGCACTCATGGCCTAATTCCGAAAACGATCTGGAATGGGCCGTATGTGCGCGTATGCGCATCTTACAATAGAGATTATGGGATAGAAGTATCAGACATGCATTCTGGGATGATCGATGTTTAAGAGCGTGTTACAACTACACGAATGGTACGTGCAGGGCGTGTATGTATACACGCGCACGAGTCCAATGCTATCGTTGAAATCCGCGACATCGCTGTGAGTATGCGTCCACCAGGTCATTCGATGCGAGTTGTATATTAATATCTGGAAATGCTCACAAGCGCACATACGCGCAATTCTGTGCATGTTAACCACTTGATTTGTGAAAGTACTTATGTGATTTTTTTGAACACACTGACGTGACGCCTTCGCCCCAGGAGCTGCATAGAACCATATCTCCACCACTTATAGCGCATAGAACCATATCTGTATCATTTGTGACCTAGCCACGACAAGGACATCCTGAAAACCCATGTCATCGTCACGTGACAACTATGAGCGAAAGTGATGCTGCTCACTCTGTGCTGCTTTCGTCCTGAAATCTTGCAATGCTGTGACAAACTGTTGTGTTCATGAAACGAAGACCATAGTCTGATTATCGGTTGACACACTCACTGGGATCAACGCGAAATATCATTTACACCGCACACTGCGAGTGTTCTCCACACACAAGGCAGCTCTATGCACGTAGTTGAGAAGGATTGCATTTAGTCAAGTGTCCATGGCTGAGAAGGATTGGTGTCAGTTAACTGTGTATGCTTGATA
>NW_014040488.1:116125-121071 GCF_001186125.1 Sphaeroforma arctica JP610 | reverse complement strand
TATTTATCTGCCGTCTATGATATTCTCATCCGTTGTACCTTCGCCTCCTTTGAACATCCAGGTAGGTAAGATGCTGAAAAGCAACCGCGACATCAAATTCGATGGCATGAACGGCAAGGGAGTGGCGATTCTGCACTATGTCACAGATTACCTGTGGGAGTTTGGCCCAAAGACACAACCGCCTTCAACCATCCAGCGCGAGCAAACCATGTGGACCTCGGCCGATGGGTGAGTACGGGGGTGTATGAAGGGACTGTATATGTTTGCTGCGTTGCGTGCTTGTTTGTGTATTGTGCCATATGATGTTGCTTGTATGGTTGCTGTTTTACTTACGGATGGGTGAGTACGGGGGTGTATGAAGGGACTGTGTATGTTTGCTGCGTTGCGTGCTTGTTTGTGTATAGAGCCATATGATGTTGCGTGTATGGTTGCTGTTTTACTTACGGATGAGTGAGTACGGGGTTGTATGAAGGGACTGTGTATGTTTGCTGCGTTGCATGCTTGTTTGTGAGTAGTGCCTAATGATGTTGTGTGTATGGTTTCTGTCTTACATTCGGATGGGTGAATGCGGGGGCGGGTTTAGGGTTTTTCGCTGTTCAATGATAGCATTGACGTTCGTCTCTGCACAAAAAAATGTCAGATCGTCCGAAAACGAAGAGACCTCCGCACACAGCGACACAGACGACACGGGCGCGGCTGTACAGACCACCGCTGACAACAGCTCACAACCTACGCACGGAACCACAGACTCACACGCTCAAACGGATGAACACACTGAAGACACGCACACAGCAACACAGACCGAAAGAAACACACACAGAGACGACGCAGCACCGATGAGTGCAGAGGAGGCGCTGAGATACGCATTTCTGACGAGTTGGAAGACCAGTGCCAAAAGCGACAACGTGTTGCCTGTGCTTGTGTCTGCGTTCTATGGCAGTCATATGGTGCCTGCGAGAATGCCAGGTACCGATGGATTGGATATAAAGGGAAGCAAGTAAGTAGTGTAGATGTGTGTGAGAGTGTATGATGGATTGGATATTAAAGGAAGCAAGTAAGTAGAGTAGATGTGTGTGTGTAGGATGGATTGGATATAAAAGGAAGAAAGTATGTAGATTAAATGTGTGTGTGAGTGTATGATGGATTGGATATTAAAGGTAGCAAGTAAGTAGAGTAGATATCTGTGTGAGTATATTGTCAGTACTTGTGTCTGTGTTCTATGACAGTCATATGGTACCTGAGAGAATGCAAATACCCGCCTTCTTGCGATTAAAGTCGTGTCGTTTCGACAGCGTGATAATTCAATACCTGGCGTGTGGGCATGTGCATGGCCCTATACGCTCAGTTGCTATTGATATCTCATCCACATCATGCGCCTATCAATGCAAGATGGCTAACCACACTCTGCTCATGTGCACCTGTACCTCTATTGCCTCATCTCTAACCACACTCTACTCATCTGCACCGTACCAGGTATAAGAAAATCGGTAAGTTTTTGCAGGATATGGAGAAGGAGGGTATCATCACGCTGAAGGAGCAAAGCAAGGGTGTATCAGTCATCACGTCAGTCAATCGAACGCACGAAGCACTGGCGCACCACCGCGTAATCAAGGGCACAGGTACACACGCCAAAACCCAAAACCCTGAACTCTGGAGCAAGACCCTTTATCAAGATATTGTATCTAGACATCTACATCTCGAGGTTGTACATATCTCTGCGCGTGCGACGCGTAGTGGTCTAATGGTTGGGCTCTCGTGCGGAATCTGAATGCATGAACGATTTACTATCTAACCCTCAAACCCTAAATAAGCGCAATTGAGCACATCGGCATACAACCGAATGTGCCGGTGGCTGTGCAGTGTGCATTTATGTGCCTGTGGGAAAATAACTAACAAATGCATTGGTAGCTATGCAGTGTGTATTTGTGTGCCTGTGGGAAAATAACTAACAAATACATTGATAACCGTGTAGGGTGTATTTGTGTGCCTGTGGGAAATAACTAACAAATACATTGGTAGCTGTGTAGCGTGTGGTTTCTGTGCACCTCTGTGCGTGTGTGGTTTTGGATGGTTCAGTGTGGCTCTGAAATCGATGGGACTCATAGTTCTGTTTGTAATGCTCCACGTCATAGTGTTATCGACGTTTTTCCTATATGATTTTGTGCAACAATTATAGGTGGGTCGAGTTTGTGCGTGTATACAATTTGTAGGTATGTGGGCATGGACGCGGATGTTTGGGTTATGAGCGTGTGTGTGCGCAGTGTGATAGTGAGTTCCCAGGTAGTAACTACATCTCCTTTTTTCGCCAGGGTTTTAGGGTTTTTAGGGCTTATAAAACTCAAACAATGCTAAATCGAAGTGCAACCAACAAATCCGTCTACAGTGAACAAGGAAGTGTCAGACACGGCAACCAGCGGTAAACGTGGCACTGTGACAGATGTGTACAGACCTAGTGACACGCTGCGGTTCTTATTCGATGCGAAGCAGGAGACTAAGCACACCTACGTCACAGACAGACAAATGCGCCAACTGATCGACCAGTACGCAGACGCCAACGGCTGCGTCTCTAAGACTAACCCCCGAATGCTGGGTAAGTTTTAGGGTTTTGGGTTTAGGGTCTTTAGGGTTTTCGCTGCAATTAATACTACGTGGAGTGGCTGCGCGTCTATATGTACGGGACTAAACCTTCCACCAATCATGACATCCCGTTTGTATTTGGGTCTCAGGGGTTAGAAACAAGAAACAACCCGATTGAGTGGTTGATAGTTAGTTTCCAACATTAGTTCTAGTATCTGAGGTTTAATTTGTCATATCTAAGAGCACATACAGGATAATGAATGTAGAATACTATGCACTTCTGTTATTCACGAGTACAGCGTACAGAGCAATTGAGCAATTCGCAGTGCTCTGAGGCTGCAGCAGTTGCTGTGTGCGTAATGTTCAATCACACCAGCCATTGTGGGATTGAAAATTCGATCATACGCTGTAGTTGGGTGATCGTGTGTATGGAGTGAGGCAGTGGTATGGCTCATGGACAGCTGTGCCTGTTGGCTACGGACTAGATGCAGTTTGTGTATGTGCATGTTGGTTACGTAATAGCTACTGTATATGTCAGCCCTAGTATGAAGTATGTAGTGTTTCCCTCATTCTTTAGGTACATGCTCTTTAGTGTTCCCATTCATGCCCTTATTTTTTTATCGATGTCTTATTGTTTCCATTCAGCCCTATTTTGTGCATTGCTGTTCTATTTTCCCATTCATGTCCTATCTATTTATTTTGATCGTCTTTCCTTTCCATCCATGTCCCATTGTTTTCATTGATGCCCTATTGTTTGCATTCCCTTCACATACATATAGTATGTGATCCCTGGTTGGGTAAGCTGACCAACCAATTAGAGATCGCTCGAGACGAAATCACCAAATTAGCCGTACAGAAGTGTCAGAAGTATCATCAGGTCACCGCAGCCGATGGCTCCACAACCATACGGTATGCGCTGAGAACGTGCTGAATATTATGTTCTATTTCTGCCACATTCAACCCTAAACCCTAAACCCCCATCCCATAAAGACCTAAACTCTGCCGAAATTTTTGAGTGATCGTTAACTTCTGAAATGGGACTATGTCCCTAAATCCTATTCAATGAGGGCGTGTGTGGTCAAGAAATTAACACATTATCATTTTAGTTTATGTACGTGGCACACATCTCATATCACCAATCATATTTTTATGCTTTTAGGCATCTGTATTTTTCGCTATAGTGATCTTGTTTGTTCACAGGGTTGTTTCCTATAGTTATAGCTCTGTCGAGATGTTTCCAAACAACCGGAGACATTATTGCTATAACTTGAAAAATTCACATGCATACGAATATTCAATTTAGGAGAGGTCTACATGTGCCTGCATATACTAGAGAACATATACTAGAGAACAAATAGTTGCTACTGAACATATATACATACATACCTAACTATGTATTTATATCTATAGCTATATATATATATATATATATATATATATGTGTGTGTGTGTGTGTCGTGTGTATATTATATATATATATATATATATATAATAGTGTGTGTAGTGTAGTGGTATATATATATATATATAGTTGTATATATATATATATATATATATATATATATATGTGTGTGTGTGTGTACAAAACATCCTTACAGCACAGGTTGAGTGTACATGTGGCTTTTGATTAGCAAACATATCATATGATATACGTGAAGTGCACTCCGATCTATTTTTTAAATGTTGTCCAGTATTGCGCCCATACTTAGCTGTCTCGTTGTTTACGTAAATCTTTCCAAATACGATTCTTATTTACTCTCAATGGATTTCCGTGTAAATGATTGTTTAGATATATGCGTGTAGAGAGCATCCATGCTGACGTATGCACAGTCCCAGTTATATGTGTTGACGTGACTGTGGTGGATGAATGTTGATTTCCATCCGTAAATCATCAAATTTGTCTACGCAATACATACATATACAGAAGACGTGCAGTGCAGTTCACGGGTACTTGACTTTAGATTGCCGTTGCATAGTTACACGTATATGATGTGGTATAACTAAAGTACATCCATACCGTTGCATACATACACGTATATGTGATAGTTTGGTACAACTGAACTACAACCACACCGTGAGTGCGTATGTATAGCACTTTCGCGTCGAGTTACTCGACGTTCATTCGGATGTCCATTTTCTCCACAACGCACAGGAAAGGAGCCTTCAAACCAATAGAGATAATCATAGAAAAGCGTATGGGCACGAAGGTATGAATCACAAACAATGCACCCGCAAGTCATAGCTGGTCCTCCTTTGTATAATGACTGAAGTGTTGTTTAAGACTGGAGTATTTATATATAATTGAAGTGTTTGTACATAGTTGAAGTGTTTGTAAATAGTTGAAGTGTTTGTATATAGTTGAAGTGTTT
>NW_014040488.1:110160-115455 GCF_001186125.1 Sphaeroforma arctica JP610 | reverse complement strand
GTATATAGTTGAAGTGTTTGTATATAGTTGAAGTGTTTGTATATGGTTGAAGTGATTGTATATGGTTGAAGTGATTGTATATGGTTGAAGTGTTTGTATATAGTTAGTGTTTGTATATAGTTGAAGTGTTTGTATATAGTTTAAGTGTTTGTATATAGTTGAAGTGTCTGTATATGGTTGAAGAGTTTGTATATGGTTGAAGTGTTTGTATATAGCTGAAGTGTTTGTATATAGTTGAAGTGTTTGTATATGGTTGAAGTGATTGTATATGGTTGAAGTGTTTGTATATGACTGATGTGTTGTAATGTTTGTATAAGGCTGAAGTGTTTGTATGGGGATCTGTACTACTGTGTTGGTTATGTTGTCTGTCTCGTTTATTTGCGGTGACTGTATGTCTAGCTAGTTATTGTTTAATAGTGCTATGCTCGCCTCACCTGTTGTGATCTGATATGTTCTATCTCTTATCTCTATCCCAACATCTCTCGATCGCATTACGATGCCTTCGTACAACAATACAATTCATTCACACGCAGTGTGTTGTCTTAGTCATCTCTCGTGTGGAGTTATAGTGTTGACTGAGTCTTCTCCCGTGGTCTACTCTTGTCTGAGTCTTCTCTGTTCCGATATCGGCTGCTGTGCCCCTGACTGCCATGGCTCACACGTTGCTTGTCTGGCATGCTACTTGCGTCGGATGAGTGACTTGTTTTACACTTGCACCTGAACTATGTACCTCAGCCCTGTGGCTATTACTCTGGGGTTTCCTATTTATTTTATTTGTTTTATAAATCAGGTCAAGGATGCTCTTAACGTGGACGATTCGATGATTGGTTACTTCTATTCACTCTATGTGTATCATACACTCGTCATCTATTGATAAATTGTAAAACTAAATATCATTATCTTATAATTTATTGATAGATAGTAAAACTAAATACCATTTTCTTATCTCTGATTGAATATACACAATATCGCTCCTTGTTATTTATTGATAGATGGTGACACTGATTCGGAATCTGAAGCCGTTTGAGATACCGTTAGCAACATTTGTGAAAGAGATCTCCAATGTAATGGCAAGCAGCGCTACAGGTAACATTCATCCTCTTTGTGTGCGGCTCTCACGCACCACCGTGAGTTGAACTGACATCAGGCACTCTCCCCGTTGCAATTGATATGCAGGCTGGTTAGAAAGGGTGTGGTTGTGTAATTGCTGAACCTGTGTTTGGTCATTTGCAAGGGATTGTTGATGTCTAGAGTTGGTCTTTGTTGTGAGCACATCTCTTGTATACTGTCACACGGTTTTTAACCGAAATGTGTATACAGTCACACGGTTTGTTAATGGAATGACGACTATCCGCCATTGAAGACCTGATGCTCGGTCCATTCATCTCTTTTGTACACGATGGATTTGGCAATCGGTTTAGTCAGCGGTGTGTGCCAACTAAAGACTTTCACGCACGTCCTATTGCGTAGAGTTTAGTCGTGTGGCCCACCCACCTCAGTCAGCTGTGTGAGTTGTCGGCCTAAACAGAGTCCGCTTTGGATATGCAACTACGTTGTACCGTGCTCTATGGTGCATATGTATCAGAGCACTCATTACACATACACATATAAATATATGCACTTTACATGTACATGTACTACAAGTATATGTACATGTACCAGTACAGACATATAATTACTATATATATGCCCACGGGAGTTTACCATATGTCTTCACGCTCTATAGCCCTAAACCTTAAACCCTAGAATCAGAGCGGTTCACCTACTAACGCCGTCATGTACTGCACGCTTCAATCGCCCCAGTCCAACCCAGTCCAAGCGCCGCAGGTGGAGAGCAAGAGATCTTAGTACAAGGCAACGCCTCTACGCAGGTGGGTATCGGAGGGTTTATTTGTTATGGGGCATACGAGTAGGTCCCAGAAAAGCGTGTAGCTGTAGAATTGTATATACAAGTGCCTACTGAGAAATTGTCTTCACATGGCGTCGTATCAAAGGAACGGAGTGTAAAATACAACTATCAAGCGTGTGAACGCATATCATAAAACAAACATATACATACACATCATAAAACATATATATATATATAGACAACATGGAACAATCATATACATACATATCATACACAAACATGTACATACTCCCCATAAACGAACTCATACATACACATTATAAGCACACACAGATAGACATAAACATCATAAAACAAACACATGCATACACATCATAAGCAAGAATATATACATACACGTCACAAAACAAACACATACATACACATCATAAGCGAGAATATATACATACACGTCACAAAACAAACACACACATACACATCATAAGCGAGAATATATACATACACGTCACAAAACAAACACATACATATACATCATAACCGAGAATATATACATACATGTCACAAAACAAACACACATATACACATCATAAGCGAGAATATATACATACACGTCACAAAACAAACACATACATACACATCATAAGCGAATATATACATACACATCATATAACAAACACATACATACACATAATAAAATAAGCTTATACATGCACATCAAATCAGCTATGACTATACAGGAGACTGTCGCGTGTGTGTGGTGGTGAGTTTTTGATGGAGATGCGAAGCGATGTCTTCGCATTATATTTATATTGCGTCCTGTACACATTTTCTCTTGTTGATCGCAGGATCGAGATGCAGTGATCCTAGTTGGTCGGTTTTCTCATTCGCATGACTTCGTTTGATTTCCTTTTCTTTTCTTTTCTTTTATTTCCTCTTGTTTCTACTTTTATTTATGTTAGCTGGATTGTTTGTTCCACTACAACCTTTGCACCTTCAGTTTAATTTATCGCACCATAGACAGTACATTCGAGATCGAGCTCTTATACGCTTTTGTAACCGAGTATACTCCCCACGTGCTTGTATACGTTCCATACGCACCAAACCCCTTGAACCCTAAACCCTAAAACCTTAAAGCCACGATTTCTTTTATTGTGTTTTGGGTGCAGGCTGTCAAGTTGCTCTCCGAGAACTACGGGGTCGATAAAAAGGTATTTTGGAGCGCTTTCTTCCTCTCCCCAATTCTTATCTTATTCTGAAATCTAGTCTCTCCTCAATTCTTAACGTATTCTAAAATCTTTTGGTCACTTATTGCACTTGTGTACTCAAACACTTTCGATTCCAAACAAACTAGGCCATGCGGCGATAAAGGCTGCTTGTGTTTCCGGGCCTGTCGATGATTTAAGAATGTCTTGACTGCTGATTATATAATACACACACACACTTCTGATTATATATGATACACACACACTTCTAATTATATCATACGCACACACACACTTGCGGGTTATATCATACTTACACACACTACTAGTCAGACAAAACAAACACACATTGCGGATTGTAGCATACACACACATACTGCTGATTGTATCATACACACACATACTGCTGATTGTATCATGCATACACATACTGCTGATTATATCATACACACGCACACTACTTTTGACTGCTGTGATTATAGAAAGTTAGAAATCGACTGCGATTGCTCGTATTGGTCGCACAGTCTATGCCATGTTATACTCTACTTCTTGCCTATGCCCTGTTATGCTTTGTGCGCATGGAGCCATTCATCCATTGACATGTGTTGGAACTTCCTTTGGCAGCATGTGAGCATTGTGAATAAGTCCGGTGCCAAAGGCAAGAAGAAGAAATGAAGCGAACGAATAACACGTAGACCGTAGACGCTACAATACACGAGGCGACTAATATCAGACCCGCCAGAAATGCGCAAAGTAAATACAGTCACACCGTCAATGTCACTGGAATATTTACAACTCATTATACACTCAGTAGCCAAGTCATGTTACAAATGCTATCAGCTATTCGTATTCTGTATTAGGATATGTGTTTCTTTTTTGAATTATGATATGCTTTTGTTTTCTAAATAGGGATATGCCTGTACGTTCTGAATTGGGATATAACTTTTATTCTAAATTAGATGTACCTTTGTATCCTGAATTAAGATGTACTTTTGTATCAAGAAGTAGGATATACTTTTGTCCTGAATTAGGATCTACTTTTCTATTCTGAATTGAGATATACAGTTGTATTCTGAATTGAAACCTACTGTTGTATACTGAAATAGTATACTTTAGTACCTTCTGAATTGGTATACAGTTTTGTTTCTGAATTGGGATGTACTTTTGTATTCTGAATTGTGATGTACTTTTGTATTCTGAACTAGGATGTGCGTTTTTATTCTGAATCAGGATATACATTTGTATTCTGAATTGTGATGTACTTTTGTATTCTGAATTGAAATATACTTGGGTATTCTGTATCAGCGTACTTTATTATCCAATATTTTGATATATTTTCGATAACCCTTCCCTGCCTGTACTACGGCTGGCCGCTGCCGTCACAGACTGTCCGAGAACGTCTGTGGCATAAGCAGTGTGACTGTGTTGCCCATCCCCACGAACACCCACAATTGCACCACAGAAGTCAAGGCCATCAGAAGACACACTAGTACCATGCACGATGTCACATAACCGTTGATCTGTAACACGTTGATGGGTGGGGGTTGTGCTGTGTCTACCGATGTCTGCGGGGCGAATGCGTGTAGGATGCGTTAATCGTCGGATATGATTGGAAGATGTACGTGGTAGGATGAATTGATACCCATGGAAAGAGAGTGGACATACTGACATGACTTCCAAGAAATACGATGACTTTGGGTTCGAGCGCCGTTAGTATCAATGGTCTATTGTACGGTCTCTGCACCAGTGGAATGGTTTAGGGTTAAGGGTTTAACACATCCTATCGTGAATTTACATTCACAGAAATACACACACGCGCTGATATGATCGGGTAGTGCTCTTGGTTGTTGTGCTGGCCACTCATTCCGACTACAATCGAGATGTGTGCATGTCTGTGTTTGGTATGCGTACCTTCTTGTCGTTGAGCAGCATGTGTCTGGTGCGTGACCACTTCCGCCTGCGAACAAACGATCCGTTAGACGCATCCGACGCCCACACCTTATCCCAGAAACTAAACGCATACTATGAGAAAATAAACACATTAGGAATGTAAGTCGCCAATTAACGCCAGAGGGGACTATCCCGCAAACAGTGGGTGTCACTTAGCAACTAGACGCATACTAGGAGAAATGAGAAGACAGACGCAAAAAAAATGTAACTGTCTAGTTGACGCAAAGGACACAATCCCACAATATATATATATATATATATACATATATATATATATATATATATATATATATA
>NW_014040488.1:108950-110140 GCF_001186125.1 Sphaeroforma arctica JP610 | reverse complement strand
AGTTAGTAGTTAGTAGTTAGTAGTTAGTTAGTTAGTAGTAGTATAGTATATATATATATATATATATATATATATATATATATATATATATATACAACTGTATCCTAACACTATTGTGGATGGTATGTATCCACTGCATTTTTTATCCAACTTATCCAAACACATATTCCTCATAAAAGCAATATTTGGCATGCACATGCGTCAAGGCGCACATGCGTCAAGGAGCACTTGAGATCTTCGTGACAGAGTATTTGAATGAACAAACTACAAACGAGCACAAACGCCATCTAACAATAAAATCGGTACATATAAACACCAAACAATACAATCGGTACATATAAATACCAAACAATACAATCGTTAGATATAAACCCTAAACCTTTACTGCACTATGCTTACGTATCTCGTGGACCCGCTGCGCTACACAGATATACCATTCAAATATCCATACACAAACACAATAAAAGGAACATTACACAATAAATGTACACTGTCGTGGTGCACATTCATACCCATACACATAGATCAAGATCAGGAGTAGACAACATGAATAAACATGTTAAAGTCAACAATAGCCATGGTAGTACACCCACCCGTCAGAGGAAGAACACCCATGTTTACAGATGCGGTTACGCTGGCCAAGCACATTCCTGTTTGACTAGGCACACTCCTGCTGCGCCCGTGTTAACTTCCCTGTGTTAATTCACCTGCTAACACCCCTGTTAACACACTATTTACACCCCTGTTGACCCCCCTGTCAACACCCCTGTCAACACGCCTACTAACACCCCTGTTAACATCCCTACAAACACCCCTATTAACACCCCTGTTAACACACCTGATAACACGCCTACCAACACCCCTGTTAACACCCTTATTAACACCCCTGTTAACACCCCTATAAACACCTCTGTTAACACCCCTATAAACACCCTGTTGACCCCCGTGTTGGCGCTCACCTGCCAGTCGTCCACCACCCAGTCGGCTTTCCACTTCCACCCCATGGGAATCTTAAAGTCGTCGCTGGAGGGCACGGGCTCTCCTTCGGCATTGCTCCACTCGCCTCGTTTGTCCACATACGGAATCAACCAGTTCACAGAGAACCCGCCCACAAGACCAGACCTACACAACCAATGCACAACGCAGGCCGTCACTCAACTGTGTCTGTGCACTCTGCGTGCATGGCGTTT
>NW_014040488.1:101450-103950 GCF_001186125.1 Sphaeroforma arctica JP610 | reverse complement strand
GCAAGCTTCCGCACATACAGGCGCTTGCGCACTGAGGTGGCCTCGGTCTCTGACTTCGTCCACGATGTGGTTGACCAGCTAGTGCCGTACTGTCAGGGGGGTGGTTGTGAAATGCTGTCAGGGGTGTGGTTGTGAAGTATTGCTCAGGGGGGTGGTTGTGAAGTGCTGTCGGGGTGGTTGTGAAGTACTGTCAAGAGGATGGTTGTGAAGTATTGTCAGGGGGTTGGTTGTGAAGTGCTGTCAGAGGGTGATTATGAACAAACTCTCACCAGACCAGTAGCTCAGCCATACCCCAATAAAAAGCAAAAATGAGGACAGGCAGGTGCAGACAATCTGTTAAGTAAGACTCGGAGGAGTGGTCAACAATACAGAGTCAATTGAGTTGCAGATGAGGAGGTGCTCGTGTGTGTGCACGACTCTATGCACTGCAAAGCGTTCACAACTGGTCGGCCCAGCCGCAGACTACTGGATTATTGTGGTTCAAATTCAAATACGGTTAATCAACTACATTCAATTGCAATTGTTCAACTACATTTATTCAACTAAAGTTATCCAATTGCAATTATTCAAATACTGCTGTTCAAATACGGTTATTCAGTTACAATGATTTAACTTAAGTTATTCAAATACGAATACAAAATACAGTTATTCAAATACAGTTATTTAATTACATCAATCACTACAGTTATGTATTCATTGACCGTTATTCAATTACAGTTATTCATTGACAGTTATTCAATCACAGTTATTCATTGACAGTTATTCAATTACAGTTATTCATTGACAGTTATTCAATTACAGTTATTCATTGACAGTTATTCAATTACAGTTATTCATCGACAGTTATTCAATTTCAGTTATTCATTGACAGTTATTCAATTACAGTTATTCATCGACAGTTATGTATGCAAATGCAAATATTCAATTACACTTTTATTCAATTGCAGTTATCCAACTACAGTCATTCCATTATAGTTATTTAAATACAGTTATTCAATTACACTCATCCAAATACGATTATTTATATACATTCAAATGCAATTATTCAATTAAAGTTATTCAACTACAGTTATCCAATTACAGTCACTCAAATACAGTCATTCAACTAAGGTTAATTGCAGTCATTCAACTAAAAGTATTCAACTACAGTTGAAAGCAAGGAAGAGAGCCACGACTGAACATTCCGATCACACCAAACAATTGATGGGAAAGTAGACCCCTCAGACAACAAGAGAAGTGCAAAACCACCTGTCACGAACAAACTCTCAGCCCAAATGAACCACTCGAAAACAGAACAACTGCAAATGAATGCACTCGCCAGTGACAGCAGGTACACGACCAGTGCACACGCGCACACGGGCAACGCAATTCATTACCAAATGAATCCATCGTGAGGTGAATACAGGAGGCCGTACACAGGCAGACCCTGTTAAGGTACGCCTATGCCACATTAAACAATTCATAAAACACGACCGCAGAAGCGTAGAAGGTCTCGTGGATTTGTACAGCTCAACAACAAAACTGGTATATGTGCTTGGGTTGTTTAAAACCAACATGTACCTGCCAGCCCAGGTCATCACCACTTTCGCCCGCGTGAGGCATTCGCCAAGGGGTCCCCCAGAAAAACCCGGTTGGCAACTCCAACTCTGTGCATAAACGGAAGCGATGACCGGTGAGATGCACATATTGGAAGACCATAACACAGCCCTCAATGCACGGCTATTGAATCTCACAATCCCTCCTGCGTTGACTATGTCTCCTTGTGCATGTTAGCTTACGACTGTACCGCCGGCGTAATCGGCTTATGTGCACTTAATTACTTGTATGGAGCGCCGAATGAAACAAATAGAACAAGCCACAAATAGAAAGATTCGGCAATGGCATGGCGTATCCAAAGCAAGAATTCGCGGTTCCAAAAAAACGAACACCAATATTATATTACCCTAAGGTTCCCATGTAAGTAGAAGAGACTCTGAAGTAAATCAGTGCCACTTCAAAACGTGAATGTATATGAACAATATACAATACAATAGTAGGGTACCTACAAATACCAGAGACACTTGCATTTGCCGCTTCAGATATTCTATACAAAAAGAACTGACATGTGCCACTAAGAATATAAGTGTAAGTGGGTAAATATATATATATATATATATATATATATATACAAACAAGTAGATATATTTATATATATATATATATATATATATATATATATATATATATATATATATATATATACAAAATATAACCATGTAGATATATATATATATATATGTGTGTGTGTGTGTGTGTGTGTGTATGTGTGTGTGTGGGTTGTGTCTGTGTGTGTGTGTGTGGGTATGTGCGCATGTATGCATGTGTGTGTGTGTGTGTGTGTGTGTGTGTGTGTATGTATGTATGTATATATGTATGTATACATATATATATATATATATATATACATATATGTATAAATGTGTGTGTGTGTGTATGTGTGTGTGTGTGTGTGTGTATGTGT
>NW_014040488.1:93389-100474 GCF_001186125.1 Sphaeroforma arctica JP610 | reverse complement strand
CACTCTGGATTACCTATATCTTCATGTTGTTGCCCGTAATCGTCCACTAAGCCTTCTACGGTTATCCATTGTTTCTGACTGGATCTCTCCTGCTTCTCTGTAAGTCTGATTTCATACCCCACAGGACTGAATTCATTTTCATCCACAGAGTCATTTCTCTCCGACATAGCTAATTTGATTAAGTCTTTCAAATGTTCAGTTCGTACTACTAAGTCGCATATACGTATTCCATGAGTTCGTGTACACAAAAGATACGCGCAGTGTAGCTAAACAAAATACATATCGTTGTCACTATAGTCTATAAAGTATGACAAAAAAACATACATACTTAAGAGTTAGTTCTCTCCTAATCTCCTTACTAAGAAAGTTTTACTTTCTTTCCCGTTCGATTGGTCGTCCTCCAAACAGCCTTTTTTTGTTTCTTTGTGTGTTTTTATTGGCTGAATTTAACAACTCAGGATGGCCTGAGTGACAGGCCTGGGGGTTGGGGCCTGGGGCTTGACCGGCCGGTGTGTTGGGCTGTTGGCACTTGGCCGTTGTGTGACGTGTGAGACTGTATGAGGATGTGGCTGTAATTTTATTAGTATTTGTAGGTGTGTGACTGTGTGGGCCTGTGAAGTGTGAGACCGTGGGGCCCGGGGCGGCGTGGCCCCTGGCCCTGGGTCAGAGTGTCCAGGACTTTACTCCAGAGTCCAGTTCATTTACTATTTGGTGACTAGTAGTGAGTCATAGACTGAAGACGCTCGATCCACTCAGAAGTTTAGAAGTTCAGAACATGCTCCTGAGAATCGTTGAGTGTTGAGAGAAGTAGAACTCAGAACTGAAAACTGAGGCCACTGACATTTGGCATTTTAAATTTCAGCGACTTTTGAGTTTTGAGTTTGGGTCCTTCGGCTTCAGCCTGATTCAGGCCTTCTCGAAGTTCTCAGGCTTTCAGCCGTGATATATTTTTATTACGTGAAATTGCCAAGAGACGACACACACGGTCTTGTTTTGTAAAGTATGTATTGTGGTCATGTGAATAGTCACTACTAATCTTGTGTATTTTAATAATTATATGTAGTAGAAGCAGCCAGAACGGTGTATTACAAAACTCTCCAGGATGAGTTCACACGTATGACTTTCCATGTACACCCAACTGAACCATCGGGCTGTAGCAGCCGGCAAAACAGCGAAACAGTGGGCACGTCGTATACCGCGTGTCTTGTACAAAGCTGCAGCATGCGTTGCAATCTGCTGTATCTTGGTATTCTCTCAGTTCAGCACCAATATTACCAGTTACCCAACTCACTTTGTAGCCCCGCGTAGTCCCACCAAAGCCAACATTTCGCCACCCAAACGAGCGCTTGCCATGACCTGCCCTAGTAGAGAGACCGCAGAGCACCACCCACTATTAGGCAGATGGATTCACAATGCTGCCGATCCCTTCCTGGGTGTATCTGCTGTGGCCGATGAGCTTGTGAGTATGCGATTCCCATATCCCATGTATGTGCTGGCATTCAAGAATGAACGGGATGCCACACGTCGTTGTCACGAAGTGGTGAACTCAGTTTCTGCGTCAGGCTTGGTGGTTAAATGCATTGAGTTGCCGCAAAACGTTCCAACAGGATATGGGTACGCGAAAATCGATGCAATGATGCACTTGACTACTGAGACAGATATAGACGAGGTTATCTTCCTGGATTGTGACTCCCTGCCGGTTGCCAACATGACCAATGTGTTTGCAATGCTGTCAAGTGGGGGCTCATGGCGTGGTGAGCTGCCACAACAACTGTCGCCATCGGTTGGCCATAGCGTAGATCACGTTGCTGCCGTGTTCTGGGGGGATATAGAGGGGCACTATGATCCGTCGATTAAGATTATCGAGCAGAAGTATTCAGCACTGCACAACATTGATATGGCACGGCGCCACGCCGCAGTCGAGAAATCAAAGTACTATGACTCTTACCATATGCGGATGGGATGCGACACGGGCATCATGCTTGTCAATCTGCGACGCTCGCAGGCTGCTTTGGAATTGCTTGTGGAGCTGAAAGACAATACGGTGTTTCAGGACGTGTCGTATGGCGATAAAGATCTGTGGCGTTTGGCGTATCACCTCACAGACACGCCGTTCCGACTGTCCCCATACGTAGGTGCGCTGGGATCGTTCGACAGCAATAAACAGTTCTTATTTGCGAGCCAAGCCAAGCACAACGACAACGGAGACATCATCTCGGTGCATCAGCTTTGGTTTCCCTCGAGGCACGAGCCGTACTTTCAAGCAATAGCCGCAAACGCCGACGAAGCACTGGAGTCCACACTCGGTGCGGATGTGTGGTACGTCCCTGCTGAACCGAGAATAGCCCTCTCGCCCAAGGAAAAAAAAACACGCTTCAGAAATTGTTTGATACGTATGAAGGACTTTATTGGGATAAGCTGGATCCCCACCCGACAAAGCATCTGGGGGCACGCGTCCACGTGCGCTTCTCTCTGGCAGAAAGGCCAGACTACCTGCCCTTGTACTTGGACGGGCTGTGGGAAAAATGGTCTGTGGAACTCGGCATAGATGAGCTATTGACCACGCCCAACCAGGTACTGGTCAAGCTCTATGCTCTGGCTGACAAGTGGGCGTACGCCGACTTCACTAAATACTTATGAGCGGTGACAGCGCAATTGCCCTGCACGACGCCCAGGAGAACCTCTGCAGTCGCTCCCTTGACTGCAAGCGGTGCTGTGGATCTCATGGTTCGTACACGACTAACTATGCCATTTGTATCCGTCTCTGTAATCCGTTAGAGGCACGCCAGTGCGCTAAGCACGTGCCATCAGGGCCAAAAGATCTCCTGAGGTCCTCCATGCCGACATGTATTAATGCCGCCGTATTTGCGATAGAACTTTGATAGAACTGTGTAGACCCATGATTCGCGTATTACTGCATAGACCCATGATTGTCGGTGTAAGTGTTGGAACGGGTTATAGACTTAGTTCATCAACGACATGGCAGAGGAGTATTCGGAAGTGTGCTTGGAGGCTGCGATGGGTTCTGATAACATCACGGTACTTGGAGAGAAGTGTCCACGTGTGCAGTAGACCCCGTTCCTTAGCAGTGCAGCGAGGACTCATACCGGTCGAAAGGAGCTCCAGTCTTTCAGTTGTCACATCCATATGCGCAGTAACCTATAATAACTGGAAAGTGTACCAACCTATACTTGAAAGTGCGGCGAATGGCTGGAACGCCCTCGATGAGTACAAACACACGGCATTTGGCGCGCTCGCTTCGCTCAACGCAGCTGGAGTGTTTACCATATCACAATGCATGTCAAATACACACTGCATGCTGGAGTGTTTACCATATCACAATGCCTGTCATATACACACTGCATGCTGGAGTGTTTACCATCTCACAATGCCTGTCATATACACACTGCATGCTGGAGTGTTTAATCACAATGCCTGGCATATACACACTGCATGCTGGAGTGTTTACCATATCGCAATGCCTGTCATATACACACTGCATGCTGGAGTGTTTACCATATCTCAATGCCCGTCATATACACACTGCATGCTGGAGTGTTTACCATATCTCAATGCCCGTCATATACACACTGCATGCTGGAGTGTTTACCATATCACAATGCCTGTCATATACACACTGCATGCCCCTGCCCAATGCCAGTTGCTGCAGGTACAACGCAAAGCAATCCCAACGGCGACGAAGAACTCGCGCCATTGCAGTTCAGCTACACTGTTTGGGTACATGTGTGTTATCCACTCAGCAGTCGATCACACCTCCCCACGTGACATGAGAGTGTATAGGCGCCACACTGCGAAGGTCAGTGCGCCAACGGCCACCCCTGTGGCGTGGGCGTAGTGATCAACGGAGTCATTGACATTCACCTGCGAGGCAACGAGAAACAACTCATCAGCACACGTACCACTGTGTTACAATACAAAATATAAACTGTAAGAAAGAAAGTGTACCCAACGCACCGTAGTACCATAGGGCTGTGTACTTGCACACTCTCAGGCCACATGTTGGTATTTAGTCGCTCGTTGATAGTCGGGATATATTAACTTGTGCACAGTCGGTGTACGGTCACTTGTGCGTAAGAGATATATTATCTTGTGCACAGTCGGTGTGCAGTCACTTGTGCGTAGTAAGAGATATATTAACTTGTGCACAGTCGGTGTACAGTCACTTGTGCGTAGTAAGGCCTGAGCCACCTACCGATTGCAGTTGCAGTAGATTGGTCACAGTGGCCAGCTCATTGCATATTATGCACAGATCCGTTAAACCAATCATATCCAAGTCATAGCTATCCGACGGCACCCCTCTACGCGTAGGACCAGACTGCCGCACAACACTCTGGTATCGTCTCCTGCTGCCACCAACTGTAATATCTGTCGAGATATTCCCATCGCCTGGAGCACTCGCTTCGTATGTGGGCGGTGATAGTTGTGATTGATATTGCGGTTGCGAGTGTGGCTGTGGCTGTGGTCGTGTGTGTTGCTGTGCGCGTGCGCGTGTTTGAGCCCTTTCTCCGGCGAGTGCAGAAGGTCTTTCCTCTGACGCTGTTTCGTACGGTGACGGAGGCACAGTGCTACGAGGAAGTTGCGAGAGGGAGTCAAGTGATTAAAACAGCCTGGAAACCATAGCACCTACACGTTCGGACTTTATATTGACCTCTACTACAAATAAAGATGATTTGTATTGGGTGTGTATTTGGGCGTGTACATAAACAGCATATATTCTGACCCGCTTACCCTAACCACAAACAAGCACAATTTGTGTGAGCTACAGACAGTGCACGCACTTACGCGTGAGTGGCGTCGTTTGTGCGGCGTCTCTGACTGCGAAGGACTAAGGGCCGTCTCGCGCGGTATTGATTGTACGTACGAATGAACACAGACTCAAGAAACAAACAGGCGTTGAACCCCATCAACCCTGCCACCCCCGCACTCGCCCCCAACAGCGGCACCTGCGAGTACAGCCAACACCGTCATGGCAATTGTGAGACAAGAGCTTGGCGATATTTATTTGACAAATCAGGAGGCTATATGTGTATATATATATATATATATATACCTAAAACCCTCTATATATCTATCTATCTATCTATCTATCTATCTATCTATCTTTATATCTATATATATATATCTAAGAGGCGCCCATGAACCTACTTATCTACAATGGATCATATCTCCTCTGTATGCTCTGTACCCCCATCGCCAGTTCGTACCTACAACAATCTACACCATGTGCCCACAAATACACAACACACCACACCGCAGCACCACCTGTCACTGCCAAGCACTCGCCCATGCCAAGACACACCGACACACCCCATACACATACACACCACTGTCACATACCAATACATGACACGCCCCATACACACCCACACCACTGTCACATACGAATTCATGACACACCCCTTACACATCCACACCGCTATCACATACCAATACATAACACACGCCTTACACATCAACCCCACTGTCACATACCAACGTCACATACCAACGCATGGCACATCCCTTACACATCAACACCACTGTCACATACGTATTCATGCTGGATCGTCGCGATCGATTCCAAATGCCAGTCCAAGTACTCAGAAACAGCTGTCACCACCGTGGGCATGCCTGGCACACTCTGCACCACAGACGGCAGCCATTGCACCAGCGAGTGCTGTACTTCGTCAGGTAGGTAGCTCAGCAGTTGGTCGGTGAACCTCTGCTTCGTCGCCTGCGGAGAAGCGATAGACAGCGAGGCAACACACGCAACGGGCGAGTGAGTGGGTGTGGGCATGTGTGTGAGGTCAGCTGCACAACCAGTGATTGACAGTATTGAATCACGCCGTTATTGAATGTTTGGCGATCGAATCACGGTACTATAGTGCAGAAGGGGCCAGCCCAACTGAGGCTCAATACACTCATCGTCAGAGCAATTCTGTGATACACACAAATGGAGCAACCCTTCACAAACACGCATGGTGCGACCATGCAAACAGCAAGTCCAACAATGTATCATGCAATGGCCATATGCCTCTACGAGTACATTAACACATACACACACAAAGGTAGCGAGAGAGAGAGAGAGAGAGAGTGTGTGTGTGTGTGTGTGTGCACTCACCTTCAGACGTCGCACCTGGTCTGTCCGCCTGTGCGACGTATCACACACGGCCAACGCACCCGACGACAGATACAGGCCCACCACACCCATCAGCCCCAACCGACCCTCCACCAACGGCCCATTTGCTGCCAACAGCACCATGTTGCTCGCCAGGTGTTGCAGCGTCTGTGTAGTGTTTGTGGCAGAGTGGATGGGTCAACAGGCGACGTTGAGAAGCAGAACGCGTGAAACGGGTCAGAGTACGAAACATGAACACTACTACCATTGGTGGGTGATACAGTGCACCATTGGTGGGTGTTACAGTGTACCATTGGTGGGTGTTACAGTGTACCATTGGTGGGTGTTACAGTGTACCATTGGTGGGTGTTACAGTGTACCAGTGGTGGGTGTTACAGTGTACCATTGGTGGGTGTAACAGTGTACCAGTGGTGGGTGTTACAGTGTACCAATAGTCGGTGTTATAGTGTACAGGCGCTACTGAGCAGTGTCCACAAGCTACAGTGTACCACCATCTAATAACAATCACACTCACATGTACCACCATCTGATAACAAATCACACTCACATATACCACCATCTACATATACCACCATCTGATAATGATCACACTCACACATACCTCCATGTAGTGATAATAACACTCACATATCGCACTAGCTATGCTCATGACGTACCATGTGTCCCAACATGTACGTGAAGTGAGTCAGAAGCCACGCCTCATGCGACAACCCTTGGCTGGTCACATAGTGGGCGAAATACTGCCGATATTCAACGGCTGATATGGCCACCTGTGGCCAAAACCCTTTCTCATCCCCTTCTACAACCTATACTTGTAAAGAAATGCAAGTAATGAGAACAACATACCAGCTAACCGTCATACCACCTATATATATATATATATGTATGTATATATATATATATATATATATATATATATATATATATATATATATAGTATAGTGTG
>NW_014040488.1:91133-93369 GCF_001186125.1 Sphaeroforma arctica JP610 | reverse complement strand
TGTGTGTGTGTGTGTGTGTGTGTGTGTGTGTGATTGTGTGTGTGTGTGTGTGTGTGTATGTATGTGTGTGTGTGTGTGTGTGTGTACGCGTGTGTGTACGCGTGAGAGAGAGAGAGTGTGTGTGTACACGTACGTGAGAGAGAGTACGATAGAGTATATGTGTGTACACGCGTGCGACTGTGTTTCTATAAGCTCATAATGAAAGACCGCGTATCGTGCACGCCTGAGATCGAATTGGAAGAGGAACAATGTTCCTGTATCATATAGTATGTCAGTACTATGCATGTCGAGTAAAAGGTCGTTCCTATATTACATATACAGATTACTGTGGCACCATTGCACGTAGGGAAGAAAAGAAAAAAACAGGTACATACTGAAAGCGGAGGTATGGCCAAGTGTACAGCTAGGAGAGCGCACGTGGCTGGTGCCGTGAAGCCACTCAAAAGAGGCATCGCTTGATGAGAGAGAGGTTAGTCTTCAGTGTTTATTATCGTCCAAACGTTGCAGCTCTATGGCTATTACAAACGTCTGGTCCTGTGAAAGTGCCACATATAAACGTCGTGCGACGTTCCGTATACTCTGTTCGTATTGTTGACGGGGTGCGATCTGAACACTACTACGTGATTTATAAACCACCGGTTGATGTTCTACTTTAAAGGTGGAAAGAGACCTCAATAGTACAAACACAAGGATCTGATGATTAAAATCCTTCCTCTCTCTCTCTTTACATATTTTAAAATACATATATACATACATATTTGCATATTCAAAAATAGTGAATTTGATAGAGTAGTAGAATAAATGCATGGCCCTCTGCTGCGGATAAGTCTCGAAAAATGACTTCGTCTCCACTCTTCAGGAAGTTGTCACTTCTCCGCGAAGACTATTTAATCCTCCATCAGAGACTCAGAGAGGGCCATCCCAGAGACTCAGAGAGGGCCATCCCAGAGACTCAGAGAGGGCCATCCCAGAGACTCAGAGAGGGCCATCCCAGAGACTCAGAGAGGGCCATCCCAGAGACTCAGAGAGGGCCATCCCAGAGACTCAGAGAGGGCCATCCCAGAGACTCAGAGAGGGCCATCCCAGAGACTCAGAGAGGGCCATCCCAGAGACTCAGAGTGAGCCATGATATTTATTTAAATATTTACTTTTTGTTTAGTTGTTTTTATATACCAAAAAAACAAAAAAACAAAAACCATAGCTCTTTATATATAATTTAGAGGGCGATGCAAAAACAATCCCCAAAAAAAGACGGGTTTAGGGTTTTAGGGTTTTAAATAGCGAGACTCGAGAGTTGAGTCCGCCATGAAGATTTCTGATTTTTTCGATAAGCAAATTCTTTTTATAAAAAAGCAACTGTTTCTTGTCGAGAATATTTATTTTTATATTTACATAGATATCTATTTTGTACATATGTATTTCATATGTTCAGTATTTCATATGTTCAGATGGAGGCCTTTTTATATATTCATTGCAGAACTAGTGAACTACACCTCGAAAGAAAGCACATACATAGGCGCATAACAACGCATTGTAGAGCACTGTCACACGGTACATACACTCGTATTATACAAAAGAAAAGATTTGCATTTTAAATATGACACAACAACAGACCCCAAAGGGAATCTTCAAACAATTAGCCGATAAGGAAGGCAAAGTTTCACCGACGAGAGTCCCGATTTTTCTTAGGGCCGCTGGTCTGGCACCCTCTCAATCCCAGGTGCGTCCTATTATTTACTCGTGGTATTGCATATATATATATATATATATATATATATGAACTAATATGCTTAGTGTATGTGTATATTAGTATGTGTTTTATTTTTGCACACTATATGATAAGTCTTTATACATTCCGTTTGCATTTGACTGTATTTATATAAGTATGTATGTATTTTGGCTACATATGATGTATACTCGAGAGCACGAATGAAATCTTTCCCAAAGTAAAAAATGGCTGTTATCATATGTATGTGTATATAAATAAACATAATTCATCAATCAAGTATATAACTCCAGTTATACTATTTTAGGTTATATATATTTATATAATATATATATATATATATATATATGCCTGTATTTGTGTCTGTGTGTGTTTGTGTAGATGTATATGAGCGTGTGTATACGTATATATATATATATATATATATATATATATATATATATATATATATATATATATATATATATATATATATATATATATATATATATGTATATATATATATATATA
>NW_014040488.1:81667-89167 GCF_001186125.1 Sphaeroforma arctica JP610 | reverse complement strand
TACAGCAACTTTGAAAACGGAAGTCTCTCGAAGATGCTGTCAGACATGGGCGATGAATTAACGAAGGAAGAAGTGGTCGACGTTTTAAAGCAAGTAAATCTGGAGTCGTCCGCAAGTTTACACGGTACGTTGTAGCGGTAGGCGCAGTACCGCTCATCACTTAAGCCTTTTACTCGTAAAAATGTATGATATTGAGATGAAAATGTTTTGGATGCGGTGCATGGTGAAATTGGTGATTTCATCGTACAATTTTCTTAGACGTTGTCAGAACGGGTACTTCATCTCCAGATACTAATATTCATTTAGCTTACCCTGATTTCTTTCCCTCAGACTTTGCTGAGGTACTCTTGGCCCAGGGTTGAGATTCTGTAGCTGGCAATTAAGAACTTACTGTGCTTCGGTAAACAATAATGCGACCGAAAAGTGCGCCGCTTGTAGGTGCGGGTGCACCGGAACGGCCACATGTCTGTCCAATAACACATTATGACGCATAGTGTCATAAACCGCAGACCAGCAAATGTTTTAGTTTAAAGCTAATCCCCAAACAATCATTGTTATATCAATATCTATACCGCGCGTCAAAAAGTATCTTGTGCGCACGAAGAGTGTATGTCGCTAAATCTTACAATAAAAGATGCAATAAAAGACATTCGTATTTCGGAAGGGCTTTTGCTTGTATTTTATTTGGAATTGTGCTACAAAATGTCAGCGAAATAGAGCTTCTCTTTCCCAAAAAGGTTCCACCCGTATATTTGATAAAGAAGTAAAGGCTGTCTTGATGCACACAGTTCGTAAATCCGCTCATATCACCAAACCTTCCACGCACAAAGAGTGATACACTCCAGGTATTATTGCTCGTTCAGAAGGGTTTTGTTCCAACTCAAATCATGTTTAATCATTCTACGGGTGAGAGTGAATGAGTATATCGCTCGGAGAATATCTGCGTTACTTCTTCTCTGACAAGGGATAATCAGGGTCAGAAGTATTTTCGAACTCTCATTGATATATTACCACTTGCTAGCTCCGAATTAGCCAGACTATCTCCAAATAAAGATGCTGCTCTCATTCTGATATCAATGAAAACCAAAAAGAAACCCCCCATCACTCCACTTATATAAATGAGAATTTTTCTGTCGCTCCTAATAGTGCAAACATTTATATTACAAGCGAGGAAAGTAGCTTTCGATCATATACCCTGTCGGCTGCACTCGTTGCACGATGATTCTTAAATTCTTATATAAAATTTTACAGCAAGCTTTTTTTATACCCTAAACTCCAAACCCCTAAAACCCTAATTGCGCACAAAAGAACAAATGCTTTCACAACTGGTATCTGACTCATAAACGAGAAGTTTTGTCGCTCTATAAAATGTGTGTTCTACGCTGCGTGTAACAGGCTAATTTTATGTTTGAACAAAATTGTGAATACGACGCCAGAACGTAATGTAGGAATGAAAATATCAAAAAGGTGAACACAAAAATTTTGAGAGTGAAAAAGTTGATCGCCTCCATTTAAAATGAAAGCACGATAAAGAAAGTACGCAGAGCTAAAACAGACTATATAGCGTAGAGTACTTATTCGCTCAGTACATTAGAGGCATGATGTTATGGCAATACATATATCCGTTATGATCCGCCCATTCTATGCTTGGAATAAACTAGAATATAAATTATTGGGCTGGTGTCCGTGTTCAGTCATACGAAGAGCTTCAGTTAAAATCTCAGCCGCGATATAGTATAGTTCATTGTATATTGCTTCACTGTGAAGGATTCAGCTCATTATTTGGAGTCAATTCGTTTAGTACTTTACACATACCTCCAATTCGGTATAAGTGTATCCGATGCAGTAAATTAAACAACCAGAGTTTTAGGGTTTTAAAACAACCAGAAGTTATTGTGTATGCGGCGCAAATCCCGAAGAAAAAGTCAAGCAGAAAGTTGCAACACAATTTACGAAAAAGAAACTTGCGTGTGCTAGCAACAAGGAGTGTGATGGTTTCTTTTTGCGATAGACGGTGGCATCACCATCGGACAATCCAAACCATAAAGTCTACCATTACTCTTGAGCTGACGGCATAAAACGTTATCAACGTATTTAGAAATATGTCTACTCCTGTAGTCTCTCAAAATTCTTCAGTCGCGTTTCCCATGGTACTATTGTGCCAGGTTGTAATTCCCTCAGCAAGTGTATGAAGTCTCTAGTTGATCGCTCATTTGCTCCCATTACCTTGGGTTGATATGGTCTGGACACTAGATGTTGTGACGGGGCTTGCTCGATATTTTTCGTGAGAAAGTCATCCACATATTCTGCGCCTTGGTCCGTTTGTATGACTTGTGGAAAGCCATGTTCACATATAATTGGGACTAGTGTTCGTGAGACAGTGGCCTCTGATTTGTTCATCATTGGTCTGAGTATGGCATATTGATAAGTGTACATCGAGCCAAACTAGGACGTATGTTTTACCTCTATTTGGTTCTATTTAGGGACCGATGATATTCACTTGTATCTTATCGCCTGGAGATGTGGCTCTTATCGATTGTAAGGGGTGGAAGCTCTCGTTGTGAATTTTGTTATTAAGTAGTGGTACATAGCCTTCAATGTACTGGAATTGAAGTTTGCTTATGTACCGTTTCTTCAACCGTGTACTGGCCCACAGTGTGGTATTGTGCTAATAGGTGAGCCATGTCCTCATACTTGACTGTGTTTAGCTATGCCGACTCGTCCTCGATTTGTACCGACGCGATCTTTTTGGCTGGATGTACTAGTTTCTGATGTATGGTGACTTTGTGCCTATCCAGGCTACTAGTGTGACCCCCCACGGCGCTTTGTCGCAAGCTGTTGTGCCGCCTTTGAGAAATCTGTTGTTCGTGTTTTCGACTATCATCGGGTCTTGTTCTAGTAGTGACAAGAATTTGGGGAGTCACGTTACATTTCGGTAATAGGGTACAAATATTGTGATGCTAGTGGCTTCTTTTATGACTTTCTCAAGAACGTCGAGGATGAGTTTCCATAGAGGATTTACCCATGCTGTGATGCTAGTGGCTTCTTCTATGACTTTGTCAAGAACGTCGAGGAAGAGTTTTCATGGAGGATTTGCCCATGCGTTTAAATCATCTGCTCACTTTTGAAGTAGTGCATTCTGTTCTTTGGTGTAGAGCTTTTCTGTCTTGTGTGCTGCTGCAAACAAGTCGATGGTGAATTTCTTAAACTTTCGTTTCGCTTCTTTGTGGAATTGTGGATGTAGTTTTCGGTCTATGGCAGATAAAGGTATGGGCATGTTTTTTTAAGGTCAGTGTATTCTTGACCATTGTTTGTGTGTTCTTGTTAGCTCCCTTCAATACATTTGATGTTTTGAAGTTGAAGGTATCTTCATGCAATCGTGAAAGCATGTCGGCGAGTTGGACGTCTTTGTCTGGCATATGTATGATTGTAAAGTGGTGGTAGAATAATTCTGCTATCTACTTTGCTAACATGGGATGCAGCGTTTGTTGCTGATTCATCTGGCACAGCGCTTTGTGATCTGTCCACGGCATTTTGTCGCCTCCTTTGATGTACTTCGAAACCTGTTCTAGGCTGTACACTAGCGCTAGTATCTCTTTCTTATTCGTCCCATATCTTTGTTGTTCGGAATTTAAGCCTTCTGACAAAAAGAGTATATCTCGTCTAACACCCGTTAATGATTTGAAATAGGCAGCCTCTTATACCATAAGCACTTGCGTCATTCATGATTTGTAGCGGAACACCGTTTACGGGGTAAACTAATGTTACTGAACAAGCGATAGCGTCTTGACTTCTTCCCATTTCTTAATGTGTTCAGGTGTTCAAATATTTGCTATGTTCTGGTTCATTTTCCCTTCCATAAGATTACGGAAGTGTTTCGTTATATACGCAAAGTGGGGTATGTGGTCCCGCGTGTAGCTTTGTTAGTCCGACTGCTCTCTTTTGGTTCGAGGCAAGGTCCAGTCCAGTCTATCATGCGTTTTTGTTTCTCTGGCTCTGTTTCAAGCCCCTGTGTTGTAGCTTGACGCCTAGAATGTTGCTGTTTTGACTGCAAACGCACATTTGTTGTGTTGTAGCCTGAAGTTGGCAGAAATCCGTCTTTGGATGACTTCTCGTACGGTCTTTCTGTGTTCCTCTTCTGTAAGGCTCGCGACGACTATGTCATCTACTTATACTTGTACACCTTTAATGCCAATGAGAAGGTTTGCTATTACTTTTTGAAATTGTGCTGACGCGAGTGTAGTCCAAATGGTGCTGACTTAAATGAGTTTTATGCTCCACTCCATGAAAAGGTGAAGAAGTGATGGCTTTTTTCGAGTACACGAAAATGATGGAATCCTCCTGTCAAGTCCAATTTGGAAGAAAAAAATTGTGCACCTTGTAGGTTGTGAAGTACTTTTATTTTCGGTATTACGAATTTGTCTTGTTCATGTTGATAGTTGGTTTCTCTTAAGTCTGTACAAGTGTGTACTTTCTTTATTAGGCCTTTTTGTTTCAAGTTCACATGTCGTTCTCTTGTATATGCGCCCATCCTTTACCCACTTTTAAACATTGTCATCTGTTTATGGTATGCACTGGTCTGGAACAAAGTTTATTCAGCATGTCTGTTGTTTTTGACTTTGACTTCTTGTATTGGTATCTCCACTACTGACCTTTAATATACATCAGGTGAGATCATGCCATTTTGGTCGAATAAGTCCGATAACCATTTTCGGATGTAAGAAGTGATTCCCATTTTGCATTCGTTGGTATAAATGTACTATTTATCCCTGCTAAATATATGCTCAAACAACGTATCCATACCTAAAAGTATTGGTGACTTCTTGTTGGGGAGGTCGAGTACCTCAAAACATTTTGACATTTTTCTACCGCCGTAGTTTACATCACATACTTCTGTTGAGCCTGAACGCTGTACTCGTGCATCAGATTGTGCTAGCTGTATATAGCCGGTTGACTGACAAGTATATTTCAGTCACAACACTGCGATCCTTGCATGAGAGTTGTGCTCCTGAATCTACCAGTGCGTTGTGTGTCGTGTCATTGATTTGTACGTTTATGTGCAATTTTTTGTCTCGTGGATTGGGAACTAAAGAATAGGCTGTGTAAGCAATTTCATTTGCATTTATTAACAACGTTTCTTCATCAGTGTGTAGATTCACAATGTCTACCATGCTTACAATGTTAGCTTCCGCCCATCAAGCCTGTTGACTCTGGGTCTGAGATTTTATCCCCTTCATGAGATCTAGTTAGTGTTAACTCGCTCATATAGCCACTGATCCCAATACACTCATCGTGATCACTTTTATCACACTTCTACGTAGCTTTATTGTATAACTCTGACAACAATTAATCTACTTCTGATATCAATCTGTTAGGTTGATGGTTGTGAACTTTATTTGTAAGTTTGATCAATAATGTCAATGCGTTTGTCCGTCTTCTGTGCGTACAGTCTGTCCACTAATACACCAATGATCTATGCGTTGCCCTCGTATATGTTCTTGTCAATGGACACTTTGAACTTACTCAATACTAGGTCTAGTGGTGCTCTTCCTGGTGTGGACTGGTCATCCAGCTGCATCGCCGCTCCATTGTTCGGAGTGTAGTCGTTTGTGTGTGTCTGTGATACTGGTATCGTGTGTGGTTGTTCCGGCCGATTTCTGATTGTACGACTTGCACTTCATTTTGTGTGTGTGCGACTTGAGCTCACTTGTGTGCGTAGACTCATTCGTGCTGCTCTTGTCCTTTGGTAAGGCGCAGAAGTCATTGACTGTTCTGTGTGTTGAAAATTTATTGTGTTTCTAGAATTCATTTGTTATTTGTCAACATTAATTGGTTCAGTTCTTTACTGATACACATTTTGAGTCAAATTCGATTGATTACATCGATGTGTGTCTCCTGCGTGGTGTTCGGTGACGGTGTTGAGTGCAGCTCATTGGCTTGAACTGTCCGTCTCCGAGGTACCTGGGCTTATTTGGAGGATTTTTAGTTTGAGGTGATAAACTTTGGTTTATGTTGGATTATTCGTTGTAAATTAAGTTTTTGGTGTGAACCTTCTTTATCGTTCTGTCAAATTTGGATTGATGTTTATTGGTTTGATTTTAATTTTTGTCTCGTGTTCGAGTTCCGAACATCTAGAAACTGTGTAAAATTCTGGGTATTGGGAAGGTTCTAATTTCTTCTGATGACAGAATTTTTTTATTAATTCTGATTTCTGAGTACTGGACCTTTATGTTTGTAATCGTACTGACCTCGTATATGGAACAGTGCGTGTACGAAGTTTGTGTGTACACCGATGTCTTGTGTGTTCGCGCGTATTTCTAAATCGCGTGCGGTGTGTCTCGTTTGTCTTTGTGAATTGTTTAGTTGTTTTTACCTGCTATGTATCTATCGTGTGGAATGGATTGTTCCGATTTACTTCTTGTATTCTTGTGTCATTGTTTTGTGATTGCTTGTCTCATTTGTATTAGGCTTCAATGTGAAGTGTGCTATGAAGTTTTCGTTTTGTTTGCTTCACTATATGTGTCATATTTTGCGTTTGAAGTATAGCAGATGATATGCCTTATTTTCTCTAGCTAAATGTGTGTATATTTATAGAATGCTTCTTTGCTAATGACATGAAGCAGTAATTGTGTTTGTATACCTGTTTGTGTCACTCTGCGTTTTTGTTTTGTTGAAGATGTTTGTGCTTTGAACGTGCAAGTTTACATAACGGTGTGTGTCACCTCTTGCTTGTGCATCTTCCAGCTAAAAGCTTGTAAATTTCTACAATACTTTTTTACTCATGACATGTGCGCCTTCACGTACTTGTATTTATATACTTGTTTGCGTCCTTCTTTGTTTTTGTCACGCTGAATATGTACGTGCTTTGTACATGCCAGTTGCGAGTTTTAGGGTTTTATACTTCCGTTTGCGTGTGTCCGATCTCATGTTTGTATTTAGTTGCATATTTCACTCACATCTGATTTATTACTTTGCCTATTTTTGCTATCTAAGAAGTTTAGACATCAGTCGTTTATTATTTTTTGTAGTTTATTCTTGTGTGTGTTTTAACCATGTATGAAGTTAAGAAGTAGTATATGCTTTTGTGTGTTTTGGCCATGTATGGATTTAGATATGCTTGATTAACTTTCTATTTGCCTTGTCTGATCATTTCTTCAGCCATGTTTCCTTGTCTTTGTTGTACACCTATTGGTTTTGTAGTGGTATATTTTTACTTGTCTGCATGTCTGTTGTTTTGTGTTTTGATTCCTTCTTATCATTGTTGAATTGACATGTGCCGATGCTCCTATGTCTGCGTGTCTTACTTCTGATTTATACAGCATTTTGTATATGTCAGAACTCACTGTTTTTTGCTCCTTCTGTAGCATCTAGGGACCAGATTATCAGAAATCCAATCCAAATCCCAAAACCTCAGAATCATCAAATATTGAGTACTGGGATTAGGATCCAAATATTCCTGATATTAGAGTCATCTATATATATATATATATATTATATATA
>NW_014040488.1:75484-81118 GCF_001186125.1 Sphaeroforma arctica JP610 | reverse complement strand
TATATATATTANATATATATATATATATATATATATATATATATATATATATATATATATATATATATATATATATATATATATATATATATATATATATTGTGATTGACTGTAGGTGGAACCCTAAGGTGTTAGTGGTTGGTTAGGTGGCTAGCCTAGGCCTGGGACCCGAATAACCTAAGCCTGAGACCTGGGGAATGGTCAGGTTTAAGATTACCCATAAGCAGAGGCTGGGAAGGACCCGGACCTAGGGTTACCCGTATAGTGGGGGCCTGAGGCTCTCAGATTTGAGAGACTCTGGTTTTGGCTCAGTGATGAGTCATCCTCAAATATTGTGTAGTCGTGACCACGGTTGTAGGGCAGGACTACTTTGGGAGCAATTTGATAATATTACTAACAAACATATTTGATCATATAGATAGAGTATATGTGTGTGGCAGGAGAACTGCCACACGCTACACCACTAATATAATAACTTAGTGAATAAACCTGTAATTTGTGTGAGTCTAACTATTGTCTAGAATCACTCACAATTAGATTAGAGTAGCGTATATCAGGATAGTTAGACGCTAGTATTTATTTTTCTTCGAGATGGCGAAAGATGAGATTGAGATCTTTCATGAAAAGAGGGATGACGATTGGCAACATTGGATGAGGACGTCGGGCCAGGTTATAAAAGAGCGTAGGGCCCATAACCCTAGTCAAGTTATTGGAGCGACAGCAAAGCAGCGCCATGCTGCTGACGATTTTCTGAAGAAAGGGTTCAACACTGCGACCCAGGCCAGCAATAGAGCGACACTGGGTACAGATCTGATGGACATTGGCCTTGTCGATACTGTAATTTTAGCAAAACATTGCGACATGTTGAAGATGCTGTTTGAAGAGCCTCGTTCTGACATGCTCATTACTGTGGATCGCTTGGCCGGCGAGTATCGTAACTCACCATGGAAGGTGATTGCGTTGTTGCAGAATCTCCAAACACGGCATATGGGCCGGCACGGGGCACCACTTGTTTTGGATTCTGGCGCACAGGGATGCTGCTGGTGCCATACCCAATAACTTGGATGTCTTTGGGGTTAACCCGCAGGCCTGGAATGGCCAGGACCATGTCCAGCTTGCTGAGCGTCTCATGGTCAAGTTGCGGGCGCTTACGAGGATCCGGCTTCGTTTTTCCTGGAGGATCCGGACCGTGTGCTCATGTATGAGCCGGTGATGGAAGCTACCGAGGCGATGAAGGAGCACCTTGTTGTCACGGCGCGCTTGTCGACAAAAGGTGGGGTGATTGCAAACCACGGGTTGGAATGTTTCCAGAGCCCTCACGCCACGTTTTTCCTCGAGTTGATACGAATGTAACCTATTTATGGCAAGGCGGTCTCCGAATCGATGACGGCCATACACGAAGGTATGGATCTCTTCTTTGAGCGCTTGTTTGTGCATGACAAGGCCTTAGGAGATAACGTTAGGTTGGTATATCACATTAAGGGGCTTTCGTCTGCGCCGGTGATGGTGCAGAATGCGCAAGGAGATGTTGCTCCACCGCCGAGAGCTCCTGTGGCCTCCTCAGCGGGTCAAGGGGGGGACAGATACGAGTTAGGGGCTACGTTGGCGGCCGTTAATGATTTACGTGCCAGCATGGCTGGGCAGCAGAAGGATTTGGCGGGACAGAAGAAGGATATACGCAACCTGCTCAAGCGTAGTCGTCAGCCCAATCCCAAGAACAAAGGGGCGGATAAGGGCAAGGGCGGTCAGGAACGCCCAAGAGTGGCATCGGTAGAGCCAGGGATTGAGCTCTCGGAGGATGACGACATCCGGGCAGCTCGGGAGGTCTACCACAAGGTGATTCGCTGTTTTCAACTGTAAGCAGCGTGGACACTTTCGCAAGTCCTGCCCAGAGACACAGCAGTGACTTGCGGGCGCTCTGGGCACTGTGGTGCAGGAGAAAACGCAAGCTGGAAGTGTCATTTAGGGTGCTGTTGCTGGTGAGGATGTAGAGGTCTATGTCGACTCGGGGGCTACACCGAGCTTGGTCACCAAATTCTTTGCGGCGCAACAAGGTTTAAAAACGGCTCGATATTTAGGTCCACCTTACAAAGGGATGGCTGAGATGGGGCTTGTACGCCCATCTGGTGTGGTTAAATCTAAAGTGACAATCGATACATGGGGTGGCAATACCATTGAGAGACCAATGGATTTGCTGGTGGGGGACTCTCTGCCATTTGACACGGATATTCTGTTAGGATTTCAGTCCACGCGAAAGGACCATCTGGCCCTTATGTGGACGAAGCATGATTTTCTGACGGTGGTACCTCAAACTGCGGTCATTGACTTCCTTACTACGGAGGCTCTTGAGAATGAGCTGCCACCCATGTCGGGCCCGCGGAGAAAGCGGGCAAAGCGAGCAAAGGCAAGGAGGACGGAGGTCAACAACAAGCAACGCAAGCTCTCGGACGTGATATCGCAAGAGCTACGCTTGGATACTATTAGGAGCCGGCTGAGGTTGCAGGCTATCCATAGGAACGAGTTCAAGGAACAGGAGAGGCGCAATTATGTTGCGTCCATGAAAGCATACTTCCTTAAGGTGCAGAAGAGGGTGGAGTACTTGGCTACTGCGGCGGAGCTGGATGATGCGGACGAATATTTCCTGCCGCGGTTGAACGACTTGTTAGCGGAGGTCGACATGCCCATTGGCGCGACAACCATCTCGCCGACGAAAGAAGTGGACCCGAAGGCATATGTTGACTTTGATCAGTCTCAGCTTCGGAAGTTGCACAAGAAGTGTGGGCTCCCGAAGAAGGAATTCGATGAGATGATCTCAGCCATTCAGTCAGTTGCGTATAATGCAGCAACACGCATCTTTATGGTGTATGATGACATTCGCTTCAGGAACGGCGTGGAGTTTCACCTGAAGGATGGGGAAAAGCCGTCCTACAATGTGTACCTGAACAATGATCCGACATTCACTTCAGTGTTGGACACAAAGGTTGATAACTGGGACCATGAGGGTGTAACAAGAGAAATCTCGGAGGCCGAGGCTAAGGGCTATTGTGCCATGCCGCACATGATCTTTAAGAATCCGGGCGTAGTTCCTTTATCTGTTCATAACTAGAGTTGCTGTATCAACTACAAGAAGTTGAACGCCACGCTTAAGTATGAAGCGTACCCAGTACCGACGGAGCAAGATTTTCTGTCGGCGGTACGGGGCAAGAGGTATTGCACGATGGTGGATCTTGGGCAGGGTTTTTGTCAACAGAAGGTTGCTGAGAGTTCTCAGCATATGCTTACCTTTTGGACGCCGTGGGGAAAGCGGACGTTTGTTGGCATGCCGTTCGATATCAACCCTGCATCGTGGATCATGCAGGCGCGAATGGAGCATGCTTTCCAAAGCGTGGACGACTTGAAGATTTATATTGACGACATGGGTGTAGGCCACTACAGTGCTAGAGAGCACTGGACGAGCATTAAAAAGCTCATTGCGGCGTGTGTAAAGCACAATGCAAAATTGAACCTCAAGAAGTGTTGTTTTGGGTTCTCAGATCGGCCGGTTATCGCGTTGGGGCGAGCGTGGATGAGAATAGCTCGTACATCAGTGAGGATCGGATTGAATCCATCCTGTGCATGCCACCGCCCACGGATAAGGATCTCTTGGCCTCGTGGTATCCCACGATTGGCTACTGGAGCCAGTACGTTCCTGACTACTCTAGGGTCATGGCCCCTATCTCGAATCTGAGCAAGAAAGAAGTCCCCTTTGTGTAGGGTCGGACGCAGCAGGCGGCCTATGATCGGATTCGGGAAGAGGTAGCCAAGAGAGGGGTGTTGCTCGAGCCAGGGTTTGAAGATAAGCTGGAGCTGTATTGCGATGCCTGTGACTCAGTTGGAGTAGGTGGGGGTTTGTTTGCTCGGCGAAAGAGTAAGCTGTGCCCTGTGGGATTCTGGTCTTCGAAGTTTAGTCCAGCACAACTGGGCTACCGCATCACAGATGAGGAGGCCCTCGCAATCGTGTATTGTCTCCATAAGTCGTGGAGGATTGTCAAGCGTTCGAGACACCCGTTAACGGTGTTCACGGACCATGAACCGCTGGTGCGCATGTTGGCACAGGACCTCACCTCGTATGAGTCAACGGTTAGAGGCAGGCGGATGGCAAGATATGCGCAGGTGCTACGTGATTTTGATATCATCCTGAAGCCTGTGCCAGGGGAGTTGAATCCTGTGGCGGATGTGCAGTCTCGACTGGATTACCACTGTTCGCTTTAAGGACCTGGATGGGACCGCGTTGGTAATTCACCCCGAAGTGGTCGGATCTCGGTAAAGTGGTTACCAGGATTCGGGACAAGGCTACGGTGACAAGGCTATGGTCTGCCCGTACGCGCCTGCAGCACGTTGGTTCAAAGAAATGGTTTCTCTGCTGTCAGCAGACCCTATGGTTATTTACCAAAGAAGGGGATATTTCTCAAGCACGGGAATGAGCCAATGGAGGCGCCAGGGTTCATTACTCTGGTGTGCTATGTGAGTCCTTACCGCGACCACAAGCTTCGAGGAGACTTCTGGACGGAGTTGGAGGCTAAGCGGCCAGCTTGGGAGAAGTTGGCTGCGGCGGCGGTGCTACGTGAGTAAGACGTAGCGTCCTGTATGACACAGAGTTGTGTCATAGGGGCGGTGGCGCACCCGAGTGGGAAACCGGTACGTAGGGGTATGCCAGCGGAAGAAGCTGGTATAGAAACTACCCCTGTCAGTGCGGTCAGTGCATTGGCGCTCACCACTCAGCCTTGGCGGGAGGCTAAGGGTGTTCTGAGTGAGTCCCTGAGACATGCGAAGCATGGCTGAGAGGGGCATCTGCTAACCCTAGTGAGGGATCGCTGGGTGCGATGGCAGAGACTTGGCTGGCAACAGCTGAGGTGAGCACGAGTGGGGGATCGCTCGGTGCTATGTACACTCCCGCGTTGCTTACGCGTCGTGAGCGCAAGGCAGCGGTGGTTGTGGATACCCATCCGGTCTTGGAAGCGATGGACATCGATAAAACACAGAGTGACGCATCAGTGGAGGACCACACGTGAGAGTATGAGGAATCACTCACCACAGAGGAGTTAGTCCAGTTGGAGCAGGATCCTGCGGATGGTGTGCCACTGGATGACACGGAAGGGCCACCAGTAAACGAGCTGGGAGACAAGCTGTTGCGACAACGGTTGAGACGCTTGAAGCGTTCTGTGCTTGGTGTGGAAGTGGAAGGGGTGATGTCCTCGAGCATATCGTTCGATACACGCAAGTACTGTTTGCGCAAGCAGTGCCAAGAGACTGGATGATCTGGTACGCAGGCTATGGGGTTGGGGCGGCTTGAAAGAGATGTTGTATCGTGTCCGTAAAAGCTGCAACGCGTGTCAGGCGGTTGCCGAGGAGCCAGGTTTGGCGAAAGGCTTGCTGCTGCTGCCAGTGCGCCTAGAAGAGACCATGCGCGTGATAAGCATGGACTTTATGGACTTTGACAGTGATAACGGACAGTCCAAGGTCTTGCTGGTGGTGGACACGCAGACTAGGATGTTGTTTGCACGAGTGTGTCCTGCATCCACGGATGGGCCAGGTGTGGTTCTGCCGAGGAGCCAGGTTTGGCGAAAGGCTTGCTGCTGCAGCCAGTGCGCCCAG
>NW_014040488.1:63608-74775 GCF_001186125.1 Sphaeroforma arctica JP610 | reverse complement strand
TATATATATAGCGATTGATGCGATGGCCACGTTACATGCTGGTGAATAGCGTCATTTACGCAAAGACACTTCACATTCGGTGGTGGCGGCCCATGTGCGCGCACTGCATAAGGATCTGCGGGTTACAGTACACGCGTTAGAAGAGCTACGCACGTATATGGCCAGCTGTGCGTTATCAAAAGTATCTCTGGACGAGTCCCGCGATGCGCATACTTCAGCAGCAACTGAACCGTTTCGGCCGACAGTTTGTTGCATCACTTCGGGCCACGATGGTGGCTCAGAACGAAGACTGGTTTAAACTTAGGAGAGCCAGGTCCTACACTTCAATTGTATACGTAGTAATGTGGAGGCACATCATTCTCGTGCACGGGACAGGACGGCATCGAGGCTGAGATTGGCAACATACTATCGCCTATAGAGCTGGGGAGTGGTGCAGCCCTTCCAGAAGATATGCCAGCTTTCAGAAGGGTGCTCGGTGATGGATTCCATGTCCTCAAGCTACTACCGCTTAAAACAAAACACTCTTGCTTTCAAGCTTTCATGCGTTTGTTCAAGGATGCGAAGTATGTACGCGATACAGCTATAACGCAGATAGTGGATCACGTTCTAGTTACACGACAGAATTCATCTGTTTTACAGAATGACAAGACTAAGAGTGGGCGAGCATACTTGACAGCACGTGTCTCACGTATATGTCCCGATCCAGTGATCATCATGTAAAAAGAACGGGTTCCTCATAGTAGTTGCACAGTTAACGTATATTACAAACGTATACCGTACTAACGCTTATACTTATAATTCTGGAATACGTTTAACGAATTGGACATGGACAAGAACTGCGTAATTCAAGATTTTAAACATGTGACAGTACACATTAGAGTATGGGACTCTACTGTGGGCAATTAGGTGGCTTTCCAAATATAGCTTGGGTTTTCCACTGAAATTAGAATTGTACATACTCTAGGACCGACACAAATCTGACACCTGAACATGACACTTTGGGAATCTCTAATTATTGGGAGTACCATGAGAGAGGGTCTCAGGCATGAAATGGTTGTTGGTACAAACTTATGGTATAATTCGAAAATGATCTCAGAGCAAGAGAATCCACTGGGGATCAGAGTTGTTAGAATTTAGGACAACATGGTTTTGATTCCTCCTAGCCAACCAACTAGTCTATGCCTTAAATGTGATGGGGAGCTAGGTACCAAGTGATGGAGTTTAGGTGCGGATATATACTGCACCAGCTTGGTGTTTTGATTTTCTTTTTGTTTTAGGGTTTTTCTTTCTTAAGTTGGACTTAGAGTTATTTTATTGGTTAGTGTGATTAGGTGATTGTTTCGAGGCGTGAAATGTAAACTAAGCGTCCAATAAAATGATATCTAGTCTTGGTAACTAAAACATAAATAAATCTAGACCCTAGTAGTGAGTGATTAGAGCGGAGCATATAGACAATAGTCGCAGTCTAAAATCCCCTATTCTTTGCTCACTACCAAGGGCTGAAGCTAAACTTATTTAACATTTTGAATTCCAACGTTTTAACGTATTGTTTTAATAACGTAAACGTCATGGTATCATATAGTCAGCCTAGAGGAGACCGACTTTTACAATCACTCGATGTGTGCAACTAGTATTCAAAATGAGCGGTTTTTCACTACAAGTGTATCTCAGCAAGCCAGACGCATATTGCTAAGCTTCCGCAGGGGGTGTTATTCAGATCCCAGGGAAAAGAATGTACTTCACACTGTATGAAGACGTGGTACTAGTGGTGTTGAGGGAGCTTGGCATCAGGAGTTCAGTAGAAGATCGGGCTGCTACATGTTGAGTGGTAAACAAGGGGACATGATTCTGTCTAGATTCGTAACACAAAGGAACTACACAATTGGTGTACAGAAAAGAGGGGTGGCTGACTGTGGACATCGCGATTTAGCATTGGAGGACACCATTGCATCAGCATACGGAGATCTCACAGGTGAAACTTATAGTATTGATGGCGTGCCATGGGAGTCGAAAACAAACTTCTTGAATACGGGAGAGACAACGGGTATATCTAGTATGCGCTACACTGTGGATTAGACGCAACTTTCAGAGTTAGAAGAAAGACTGAAGGATGTGAAGCTCACACCCGATCGGGCATATGTTGCAGAGGTACAAGAATTACCAACAGAAGTTAATGGGTCAAGGGTTAACGAATGAAGCTATGATGGAGCCATGGAATGTACAGGTGAACGATGAGGATATTTTAATGAAGGTGGAGGCACACTTTGAAACTGCTAGAGGCGTAATGGAAAGGAAGCGAAACGAGGCAGCGACACGTGCGCAATACCCGGGGTTAGACGAATTGAGTTCTAAGCTCAATAGTAATGCTGCTCGCACCGAAGTATCGGAACAATAAGAAGAGGATGAGGTAATATACCAAATCCACCATGGTAGTAATAAAGATAACTGTACTACTAGTACTCAACATCAATCCTCGAGCAGTCAATTTGTTCCTAATATGCAGTCTATGCCAAGATTAGCTCAGAGTGCTAAGACTGCAGGCGGTCTCACGCAAACTGTTGCAAGTACTGCAGTGTTCAAAAATATACAAGCTCAACCTCGCATATCTCAGCAATTGCCGCCGCAGATCAGGAAACAACGACCAACAAATTCTGGTATGATGCATACCATGCGTCCAAATGAAGTCATGATTAGTTCTCAGCAAGCCATGCAGCAACAGATCATAATACAACAGCAATTTATGCAATTGCAACAACTCATGCAACAGCAACAAATTATGCAACAGCAGAATGTTATGCAATAGGAACGGGGGAATGTACAGCAGCAGGCGAAAACTGCACAGCAAGCTGGACAGCAACAAAACTCGCAACAACAGCAACACCACCCGCAACAGCAGCAGCAACAGACTACAAAGCAACATCAAGCGAGGCTTCACAACAACAGCCTGTACAGCCACGACAGACTGTGCAACTACAACACCCTGTACAACCTGTGCAATTACAACAGGATTTCCAACAAAATACATCCATAGAATTGATGAGTAAGAGTGTGAAGAAGCCATGTAGTCTTTGTCCAGAACCAGGGTGTAAAGGTGGTTACAACAGACTCAATTGTATAACGCAAAATAAGGTTAAGCCCAAGGTAACAAGTAGAAGAGTAAAGAAAGCAAAGCAACTAGATGAATAAACGATTTTAAATGTATAACATATTTGTTATTTGTTTTGTGTGTTAAGTGTTGTTATTGATTGTTCTTTTAGACAGTTTAAGTGCTGAACAAGCTATCAGAAATGGTACTTCTGTAAAATCAGCGGGTTCCTATAGTAGAAGCACATGATAAACGTACTTATACACGTATTAACGTTTAAACGCTATTACGGTTATAAAACCTGGTATACGTTGAAACGCAATTGTAGATATTTGTATCTGTATAATAATCGAATAATCTAAATTTAGATATATTAAATTTGCAGAACACAAACAAACAAATAACCTATTTTGGGATATTTGAAAATATGATTGTATACAACAGAGGTTGGAGACTCGGTTGATATTGACATGATGGTTTTGCTATAACGATATATTTTCCACCAGAATATTGGAATATAATAGTTGGGAGAGTCTGAGGTGAATTTGACACTTGATGACACACGTTATATTACCGAACACTCGCAGCGCGAAATGGCCCACTGAGAAATGGGGCATGAAAATGATTCCCCCTAGCCAGCCGACTAGGTGTGCCCGTCTATGCCTTCAATGGGATGGAGAGCTAGGTACCATGTGATGGGGTATAGGTACAGACATTTAACTGTACCAACCTGGTGTTTTTGATACCTTTTTCATTTTCTCAAGTTGGACTTAGAGTTATTTTATGAGTGATTGCGATTGGAAGATTGTTTTGAAGCGTAAAATGAAATGGAATGAAATATCATGCATCCAATGAAATGAAATCTGATCTTAGTTACTGACACTAAATAAAACTAGACCGAAGTATTGAGTGATTAGAGCGGAACTATAAAGACAACAATAGTCTCAGTCTTAAATCCCCGAATCTTTGGTTCATTACCAAGGGCTGAAGCTACTTAAATTACATTATGCAAATTTACTTTGAAATCGTACTTTCTTTTACGTTAACTTATTGACATCGATAGTCAGCCTGGTTAATCTGACTTATACATAACTTTAAGTTTATAACGCTATCGAGAGAAGGACAAAACGTAAAGGAAAATCCAAGGCATTTAAGAGCCAACCGAAGGTCAGTCCTCTCAAACCCCCCTACGAGCCCGATTCTCAAGCGGCTGAAGATGTGTCAATTATGATGGCACATGCTCTACCCAAAGAGATCTTTGACGATGTGACGATGTGTAAACCACACAAGTCTAAGAAGTCAAAGAAGCCAAAGGAGAAGAAAGGCAAAAGGAATCCAAAGAAGGGTTCGGCGGAAGACCAGCCGGAACCACCGGAATCAAAGTCGGAGAGCCCAACGCCGAAAGGTAAAGAGGCTCTACAATCTGAATCAGAACCGGATTCAAACTCGGAGGGAGAAGATTTACCGACGATTACATGCGCGAATTACGCCAGCTGGCAGCCGCATTCAAGGAATACAAGGACCAGAAGAATACCGGCAAAAGAAAATTCACGGTGGAAATGAAGTCGAAGAGTTCTAGCGGTGACGAAAGTCGAACATCGCCAGAATTTGAAGAATCAGACTCGTCGGGACCAGATAATCAGCCGCCGTCTGCTAAGCGATCGAAGACATCAACGAGACGACGATGACTAAGCGCAAGAAGAGCAAGAAGGATGACAGGGACGATGGAGATGATCCGTGACTGCATGGTATGAGGGAGACGGACGCATCAGTTGATGAGATTTCGGAGAGTGACACGAAGATTGTTGATTTCACAGCTCGGATCCCTCACGCGGAAGAGGGGGCGACGCTAGCAATGGATCAAAGGAAGATAGAGCAAGCCAGCTTGAGAATGACAATGGCGAGGCATTTCCAATCCAAGATCGACACGGAGCTACGCATCATACACACCGAAAAGACAGTGGACAGTAAGAAATTTGTCAAGGATATAGGTAAGTTACCCACCACGTATCGCCCAGTTCGAAAAGATCAAAAGGATACAATCGATACGAGTAAATTAACGCTATTGTCAAGATCTTTAAAAGAGTTTGGTCAATTCATGCTTACCCATCATCTTATAAGTATAATAAGTTGAAGAAGGCAAAGGCTGCTGTAACAAATCTGCAGACATGAAAGGAGCAGAGCGAGATGATAGTTCATATATTTTCAATCGACCCCGGGCCGGAACTGCTGGTATCTATAACGGCACCCCCGGACGAAGGGACGCCAGTGTCACATTACTTATTGGAATTGGACACCCATATATCACGTGCTCAGACACAAGAAATGGCACCAGACACACTGAGTATGTGTGTTGTGGGTACAAACAATTTTTCGGTCGGCTCTTCACCGAAAAGACCAGGAAGTGTTGTACGTAGACATGCATCAATCTTTCCCAGAAAAGGTACGTGAGATTTCAATTGAAGGGCCAACTTACGGCATCATGAAACTCGCCGACCTGACTTGGACTGAATTTTACTCGAGAGCAGATCAGACGTTTTCTGGTTCGCCGAATCCTTTGGTGAAATTCATACCGCCTAATAAGAAGACGGTGCCTGTAAAAGTCGGTCTCTTCTAGGCTGCCTATAAGATACCAAGACGTTAACGGCAATAAGACAATACGTTAAAACGTTAAAATGCAAAATGTTAAATAAGTTTAGCTTCAGCCCTTGGTAATGAGCAAAAGATTAGGGGATTTTGGACTGAGACTATTGTCTATATGCTCCACTCTAATCACTCACTACTTCGGTCTAGATTTATTTATGTTTTAGTTACTGAGACTAGATATCATTTCATTCGACGCATAGTGTGCATTTCACGCCTCGAAACAATCTCCCAATCAAACTAACCAATAAAATACTTCTAAGTCCAACTGAAAAAAATCAAAATCAAATCAAAACACCAAGTCGGTACAGTATACATCTGCACCTAAACCCCATCACTTGGTACCTAGCTCCCCATCCCATTTAAGGCATAGACGGGCACATCTAGTTGGCTGACTAGGAGGAATCAAAACCATGTTGTCCTAAATTATAACAACTCTGATCCTGTCCTATTCTCAGTGGATTATCTTGCTCTGAGATCATTATTGAAGTATACCATAGGTTTGTACCAACAACCATTTCATGCCTGAGACCCTCTCTCACGGTACTCCCAATAATTTTAGATTCCCAACGTGTCATTTTCAGGTGTCAGATTTGTGTCATTCCTAGAGTATGTACAATTCTAATTTTAGTGGAAAAACCAATCTATATTTGGAAAGCCACCTAATTGTCCACAGTAGAGTCCCGTACTCTAATGTGTACTACCACATGTTCAGAATTTTGAACTACGCAGTTCTTGCTCATGTTCAATTCGTTAAACGTATCCCAGGAATATAAGTATAAACATTAATACATTTATACGTTTACTGTGCAACTACTATTTGAAACCCGCTATTTTTACATAGCCCCCCCCCCTCAGCTTGAAAATTACAATGTTGGCTTATATGACGTATCAGTACATAGACTCAAAAAGCTCACATGAATTGTACATGCGAAAAAGAAAAGAAACGGGTTTTGATCATATAACGGCCTCAATGCTTATGTTATATTCTCTTAGACAAAGTATGCTTAGCCTTTATAAGTTTTAGTTACGCATTTCTTGTTCATATTCACTTCGTTAAACGTATTCCAGGATTATTAGTAAAAGCGTTAATACGTTAATACGGTTATAATATAAGTTAACTGTGCAACCACTATTAGGAACCCGTTATTTTTACACTCTCATACGGGAACAGGAAATAACAAAGGGAACAAAGGTATAGACAAAGAAGGCCAGAAGAACAAGCATGCACAAGATGGTGATGGTAAAGAACAATGTCAACACTCGCGGGACTTTGGGCAATAAATCTAATCAGGCAGCCGAACCTCTTAAACCAAAGTATAAGGAGACCAAGGACTGTGCTGAGACAGATTGCAGCTGGCACATGACCCAACATGAGCCAAATGGACGCTGGAATGGCAGGCACGCAGAGAAATGTAAACATTTTATTGCGAAGTGTGCAGACTGTGCAGGGACTGGAGGTTACCACAAACACATGTGTAAGGTGCAATTAAAGGTAGAAGTTAAGTGACAATCTTACCGGATCTTGGCATTGAAACAAAAGGATGCACCAAAGATGAGCGCGTCATTCTAGATGTACGAGTTAATGGACATGGAATAAAAACGTTATTGGATCCGGGCTCGCAAATTTTATGTATATCATCGAGATTCTGTAAGATAAATGATATAGCTCTTAAATCAGAACCTACTATGTTGAAATTAGCCGACGAAAGGGAGATTACGTGTCATGACATGGCCAGCGATTTATGATTTACCCTTACAAATCAAAGGACCACGGTTCCAAAAGCGGTTGTCTGTAACACTTCGCCTGACTATGATTGAATAGTGGGGATGGGGGATTTGCTATCGTTAGGTATAACGATTACCGGTTTGCCAACAAACATAGACCCACAGAAGGATCAGTCATATGACAATCTGCTGAAATCTGTATATAAGCCTTCTAAGACTGTGAAAGAGATGATACCTCAATTCACGGAGAAGCTAATGAATCTTATTTCGAGAATAACAAGATAAAGATCACCGACTGGGCTCAGTTCAAATTCAACAATGGATACATGAGCTTAAATTTGACAAAAATGGACTTTTCGAAGTTGAAATGTTCAACGCGAAATTATGTAGCGTGGCGTCACGAACAGGTGGTACGAGAACAAGTTAAGGCATGTTTGGAAGACGGGGTAATCGCAGTCAACTACGAACCTACTCCTGTCTACCTGGCACTCTTGGCTGTAGACCAGTTCAACTCCGATGCCACGTTAAAGAAGGTTCGCGTGTATTTGGATATGTGTCCTATAAAAGCTCTTATACCCACACACAACTTTCACTTAACGAGAATTAATAAATTGCTGAGAAGAATGGAAGGAGCGAAGATATTTTCGACCATCGATTTTAAGCAAGGCTACCCCCAAATGAAGATATACAAACCACACCGGAAGTATTTCACCTTCACTTGTGAGGGACAGCAGTATTCATTCAAGGGAGCCACATGTAAAATAGCGGGTTCCTAATAGTAGTTGCACAGTTGACGTATATTATAAACGTATAAACGTATTAACGAATTGGACATGAACAAGAATTGAGATATTTAAGATTCTGAACATGTGATAGTACTCAGTAGAGTAAGGGATTCTACTGTAGACAATTAGGTGGTTTTCCAAATATAGATTGGTTTTTCCACTGAAATTAGAATCGTACATAAGGGTTCAGGGTTTAGGGTGTAGAAACCCTAAACCCTAGGAATGATACAAATCTGACACCTGAAAATGACACTTTGGGAATCTCTAATCAACGGGAGTACCATGAGAGAGGGTCTCAGGCATGAAATGGTTGTTGGTACAAACCAATGGTATAATTCGATAGTAATTTCAGAACAGGATAATCCACTGAGAAAAGGACAGGATCAAAGTTGTTAGAATTTAGGACAACATGGTTTTGATTCCTCATTGCCAGCCAACTAGATGTGCCCGTCTATGCCTTAAATGGGATGAGGAGTTAGGTACCAAGTGATGGGGTTTAGGTGCAGATGTATACTGCATCAGCTTGGTGTTTTGATTTGATTTTTGATTTTTCTTAGGTTGGACTTAGAGATATTTTATTGGTTAGTTTGAGTAGATAGTTGTTTCGACGCGTGAAATGTAAAATATGCGTCCAATGAAATGATATCTAGTCTTAGTAACTAAATTATAAAAAATCTAGACCGAAGTAGTGAGTGATTAGAGTGGAGCATATAGACAATAGTCTCAGTCTAAAATCCCCTAATCTTTTGCTCACTACCAAGGGCTGAAGCTAAACTTATTTTTAATATCTTGCGTTTTAACGTTTTAACGTATTGTCTTATTACCCAAACGTCTTGGTATCGTATAGTCAGCCTAGAGGAGACCGACTTTTACATATTTTTAAGTTTATAATACGCTATCGATATTATGACGAAAGGAAACAATAGGGCAGCGAATGTAGCTAAGGCTGCAAAAGTAAATTTGTTTACTGTAGGCGATGGAAAGTAGAAAACACCCCCGGTATCATCAGTGGACTCTGACGTAACTGAGTTCACGTCCAGACAACCGGTACCAGTTCTGACTAATGAAAAACGTAAGAAGTTGGTTGACTCGGGTATATGTGCATCCGGAGGTAATGTGACTACGGAGCCACAGAAGCCACCAGCCAAGAAGGCGAAATCTCGAAAGGGAAAGGCCGAGAAAACGCAATCCTCAGACAATTCAACTTCAGAGGAAGTGCGACATGCACTGGAATCAGATGTACCATATCCACCAGTGGATACGTGCAAAGCACGTGGGCGAAATCCTACTTATCACATGATAGCAAGGGATAGGAGAGCCTTTCTGAAAGACTACCAACTAATGGTACATGATTTGAGACCTACTAAGCAGCGAAAGAAAAAGCAAGCCGCAGCGAAGGATCAAAGTCGTGATGAATCAGGGGAGGATGACTCGGAGGATGAGCCAACACCACTGTTGGATCAACCCCAAATCAACGTATCGGAAGAACAACTGCGTTTCGTGGATATAGGTCCGGACGATGTGGACCAGACATTTCACCGTCATGACGACGATTCGGACAGCAAGATTGCCTCACAATTCCTGCGTATACCCAAAACACCACTCCGACCGGCTTGGCGACAGAATTTTCATCTGGGCAATTCATACCAGGCGCAGATTGATAGTCAGGAGGAGGGTCAACGAGATTTAATCCGACAGCGGGCCAACAGGGCATGGGTGTTTCGAAATACGTATGGAAAGTACTTTCCTGACGTATTGAAGACCAACCCAGACGGTACCATCTCACCGAGGTATGTAATGATATTGCAGCGGTAAGAAAGTTTGGGTGCGATTTGTTTAGGGATACTAAATACTACAATCGGCTAAAATTAATGAAAACTGACGAAGGTAAGCAAGCACGCAAACTTTTCCGTCAATTTCAAAAGATACTACCGGAGGTATTCGGAACTAGGATATATGGAAGTTTTGGATTCTTAATTTGGTACGCAATTCGGGATCTTCTTATAGATCTTCCCGACTTGATATCAAACCATTTGGCACTCTATCAAGCCATATTGGCGTTCGAGATGTTGTCAGACAATGGAGAGGCAAGCAGACTCCGATCGTCATCACCCGAAACTCAACCCTCTCCTGGATTGGACGCAACAGCAATGTCGCGAATGGCATCTGAACAGGAGCCTAATACAAATCCATTACCGGAAGGAAATCCACAGATTGCTCCAGAGGTATTTCAGAAGGACAAACCGACCGAAGAGCCTAAACCTGATCAGGTGAAAGCTAGAAAATTCTTGTCGTCATCGGGAGACAGTTCGCCCCCAGCGGCTATCCCAAAGACGACAAAAGATGCTGTCCCATCCGAAGCGTTCATTAACATTGAACAGATCGATGGATCAAAGGATGAGGCAGATAACTGACTGCATGGTCAGATGCAATCAGAAAAGAAGGGATCAGATCACTCTAGTAGTGATCTGAAAATTGCTTTATTCACTATTCAAATGAACAAGGCCGAGGCTGCTTCACTCGAAGCGATGAATCTAGGTAGGATTGATGCCGCTAGTCTTTATATGACAATGGCTGCGCATCTCCAGACTAAGATTGATTCAGAACTAAGAGTGATTCAGACCGAGAAGGCTGTGGAAGGCAAGAAGTTTGTAAAGGACATAGGTAAACTACCAACGACATACAGATCTGATCGAAAGGACCGGAAGGATCCAATCGATACTAGCAGTCTGGCAGTGTTATCTAGGTCTTTGAAAGAGTTTGGACCGATTATGCTTACAGCCAATCTACGGAAGAACCTATGGTTCGAAGCAGCGCAGCAGAGCTTTAAGCCGTCCTCTTACAGGTATAACAAGTTAGAGAAGGCGAAACAAGCGATCACTAGGCTGAAAACGTGGAAAGGCAGAGTGAGATGATCGTCCACTTA
>NW_014040488.1:38466-44140 GCF_001186125.1 Sphaeroforma arctica JP610 | reverse complement strand
CGTGGCACTGGGAACACACAGTTTATCAGTACTTGGGGTGGTATGGGTCCTTTGTGCAAGTACACCAATTGGTCGTGTAGTGTGAGCATGTCGGTGTAGCGCTTACGGGTGCTAAGGGCGTTAAGTAGGTTGCTATCAACTACAATCTCTTTCTGTGATGAGATGAGTTTGGACATGTAGGGGAGCACGAGGGGACATTTGAAGTGTGATGTGGTGAAAGGTGTTTTGCTGCAGCCAATGCATGCGAGACCTGCCGGGGTCTTTTCTAGCGTGAACATATACCTGTTCGTGACGTACAGTGCGACTATCGTTGGAACTCTGAATAAGAGACTGCTGAAACTGTGATGTTCGAGCGGCGTGCCGAGTCGGTACCGCTCTTCCTCGCCTGGGTAGATGAGTCCAAATCGGAGTTCTCGAGCCACTTGTCGATGTAGCGCGCCTTCCTTTTTGTTTGGGTTTCTATTGGTATATGCTTGTTTCAGTTTCCTGTATGTTATGATCGGAGGGTAATGAAGTATGTTCTCGCGAGCGAGCATAGTGAGTCTCATAGGGGTAAATATGGTTGCTTGTTTGGCCAGATATTCATGTAAAGGATTTCTGTTTGACATACGATTTATTTTATTTATAAGACTCACGTATTGCCAAGTGCATAGTGCTCGTGCGTTGAGGAGTCCACAGAACTGGATTTGTTTTAGCATAGTTGGTGTGGCTTTTGTTGGTATCTTTTTGTGTGCTGCAGTGGATGTGATATATCCAGAGGCTCTATGGATTACGACATCGAGTTTGTCGAGTTGTGCATTATTGCGTGTTTTGAGTAAAGAGTGTGATAATGGTATAAAGGCAAGACCGTAGGTGATTTTCGAGAGTATAAATACTCGAAAGATCATAAGCTTGTTGTGTGGGTGTAGATGCGCACCGGCTCGAAAGAGGGCCACTTTGGGTTATTGAATCATTGTGTTTATACGTGTTTCTAGCATTTGTACAACGTCTAGTTCTTTGGATCCCATAGGGAATCCCAGGTACCTAGCAGTGGGGTGGGCATCGATACTATTTAGTCCGAGCATGAACTTGTGTGCTAGTTTGGGATTTGGTGGTGCTACGTATATCGATTTCTTTGGGTGGAATTCTACACCGGAGCGTTTGCCCCATACATAGGCATGTTTGAGGCTTAATTGCAATTTGCGATGGTCGTGGTTGTATAGTGAGCACGTGTGAAAGTTGGTCCGAGAACTTGTTGGCATGTAATACGAGAGATTACATTGTGATACATATTTTGGAATAAAGTGATTAATGGGGTGGGTACCCGCCTGTTTTGTAAAAGGCGCTATAGACGGTCGAGCTTAATCGAGTCATATGCTTTTTTTAATATCCAGAAATACCTGGTGGGTGTGTTGCGCTGTGGGGCTTGATTGATTGATGTATTCGTGTAGGGTAAGGGCGTGTGTGAAACACGAGTAGCCTGATTTAAAAGCTATGTGTTTTGAGTGCAGAAAGTTGGTTCATGTAACTCAGCAGTACTATTTGGAAGATACGGCGCAGTATCTGTGTGAGGGTATAGGTCGGAAAAATTCTGGACTTGATGGTGCCTCAGTTTTGGGTATGGGTACAATAAGTGTACATAGCCAGGCTGACGGCACGTTACCGGTATGTAATATTTTTTTAAATAGATAATTGAGTACTTGGAGGATTGGAGACTTGGGGTTTGGTTTGCCCTCCTGGTCGTGTCATATGGGATAGATTTCAATAGCTGCTTTAAAAATATCAATATGTATCCCGTCGGGGCCGGAGCCCTTTCGGCAATCATATGCCAGTACAGCTTGCATGATATGTGCGGTAGTGAAAATATCTTGTTCGAGAGGTATGAATTCAGTATGGGTTGTTTCTGGTATTTTGTAAGGTATTTTCTGGTTGAATAGTTTTTGCAGAAATGAGCTAATGATATGTGCTGTTGGTTCTGCCGTGTTGGGTATGGATGGTTGTTTGGATAGTGATTTCTTTTGTTTTGTAAATAGTTTGACAATTGTGCTATTATGAATACGTTCGGAAGCATGCAATGGTGTATGGGATCTGTGGGGGTTGGTTTTGAGGTAGTAACCATAAAATGTGCCCTGTGCCACTTTCCATAGCTTGTTCATTATCGTATCATATACTGGTTTGATTTTGTCCTGGTCTGCGTTCTGGATGTGTCGTAACCATGAACTAGAGTTGGCCCGTATTCGTGCTCGAAAGGTATTTGCATAGTGCGGGTTTTTGCAATTATCAGTTCGAATTCAGTATCTGTTGTACCCGTGTGCCGGCATGCATTCCATAGTTGCAGGTGTAGTACTGGGGTGTTGTATGTCTGGTGGTTTAATGTTCAGTGCAAACACCCATTCGTGGTCGGTTTTGAGTGAAATGCTTGTGGCTTTGATGAGGGTAAGTAGTGTTCTGGTACGTGCTTGAGCGTATACGCGCTCGACTCGTATGTTACCTGATTGTTCTGGTGTTATATGATTCATTTGGTGTAGTTGAGTGTAGAATTCAATTGATTTTTTTTGCGGTCGGGAAATTTAATAAGAAAGTCGTTATACTCTGTGTCGCGGAAATTCATATCTCTTACTAGTACTTGCGGTTTACAGTTGAGTGCCAATAATGTTTTGTATACATTGTTTCCTAGGTGTGGTGCTAGATAAACACAGGCTATAGTATCCATATGAAAGGTAAATGATACAAAGTATTGGCTTTGTGCATGTAGTTTAAAATCATTTGAGCTATGTCTACTGATTAAGGCTACACCGTTGTTTCTGCCACCACGGTGTATACTACTAGATGGGGGTGAGGCATAGATAAGATTGGTATTACTTTCATTGCAAACTTCATTGAGGCGATCTGTATAGACCCAGGTTTCTACTAAACATAGCGCGTCACACTGACTGCACAATTTACGTAGTGCTCTGTATTGTTCTTGTGTGTTTTTCAGTGAGTTTAAGTCGAGGATGTCACTCATTGTGATTTCGTCTTACTAGTGTTTCATTGTTGTTTGAATGCATCAAGTTCTTTTACTGTTTCTTAATCAGTGTAAAAATAGCGGGTTCCTAATAGTAGTTGGAAATTATCGTATATTAAAAACGTATTAACGTATCAACGTCTATAATTATAATTCTGGAATATGTTTAACGTTTTGAACATGAACAAGAATTGAGATATTCAAGATTATGAACGTGTGATAGTACTCAGTAGTGTATGGGACGCTACTGTGGACAATTAAGTGGTTTTCCAAATATAGATTGGTTTTTTCCCACTGAAATTTAGAATGATACAAGATATAGGAATGATACAAATCTGACACCTGAAAATGACACTTTGGGAATCTCTAATCAACGGGAGTACCATGAGAGAGGGTCTCAGGCATGAAATGGTTGTTGGTACAAACCTATGGTATAATTCAATAATAATCTCAGAGCAAGATAATCCACTGAGAAAAGGACAGGGTCAGAGTTGTTATAATTTAGGACAACCCGGTTTTGATTCCTCCTAGCCAGCCAACTAGATGTGCCCGTCTATGCCTTAAATGGGACGGAGAGCTAGGTACCAAGTGATGGGGTTTAGGTGCAGATATATACTGCACCAGCTTGGTGTTATTGAATTTATTTTGATTTTCTTGAGTTGGAGTTAGAGATATTTTATAGGATAGTTTGAGTAGATAATTGTTTCGAGGCGTGAAATGTAAAATATGCGTCCAATGAAATGATGTCTAGTCTTAGTAACTAAAACATAAATAAATCTAGACCGAAGTAATGAGTGATTAGAGTGGAGCATATAGACAATAGTCTCAGTCCAAAATCCCCTAATCTTTTGCTCACTACCAAGGGCTGAAGCTAAACTTTAACGTATTGTCTAATTAACCCAAACGTCTTGTTATCGTATAGTCAGCCTAGAGGAGACCGAATTTTACATATTTTTAAGTTTATAATACGCTATCAATATTATGACGAAAGGAAACAATGAGGCGGAGAATGTAGCTAAGGCTGCAAAAGTAAATTGGTTTACTGAAGGCGATGAGAAGCTGAAAACACCCCGGCATCATCAGTGGACTCTGACGTAACAGATATCACACCGAGACAAACAGTACTCTATGAAGCCATATTGGCGTTCGAGATGTTGTCAGATAATAGAGAGGCAAACAGAGCTCGATCTTCATCACCCGAAAAACAACCCTCGCCTGGATTGGATACAACAGCAATGTCGCGAATGGCATCTGAACAAAAGTCTAATCCAAATCCATTACCGGAAGGAAATCCACAGAGTGCCCCAGAGGTATTTCAAAAATACAGACCGACCGAAGAGCAGAAACCTGATCAGGTGAAAGCGAGAAAATTCTTTTGGTCATCGCAAGACAGTTTGCCCCCAGCGGCTATCTGAGAGACGAAGAAAGATGCTGCCCCATCCAAAGCGTTCAATAACATTGAACAGATCGATGGATCAAAGGATGGGGCAGATAATTGACTGCATGGTCAAATGTAATCAGAAAAGAAGGGATCAGATTATTCTAGTAGGGATAATATTATTTATTTCAAAAATGGCAAGAATGTATGATACAATGTAGTGTGGTGTAGGATATGGTAGCGTGTGTTCGAGCGTATATGATTAAGAAATGTGGTGTTATGCCAGGTTTCAACCACACACATAACATCCACCTGACTTAAAATCGATATAACGTTCAAACACTTATCTGTATGTGCTGCGTTGTCCATGTTGAGTCCTTGTGGGTTGAAGAGCGTCATCCTCATTGGGCCTAACATTGTTCATCATCGGTCAATACTACTGGGCTCTCCTCTTTGACGATGTCAGCCATTTCTATATCATTGCCTGTCGTCGAAGAGTCCGTCGTGGAAAGCTGAGGCTGTGTATTGCTATCCATCGTGTCGGATGATTGTCTCGGGGAGACCGTTGGTATATGAAGTCGTCCGGGTTCCGTTTTTATCGTGCTTTGCTTGGTAAGCCTTCTGGAGACGGTCCGCGGTAGATTGGAGGATGTCTGCGTTAGTGGAGTTGACAAGTGGGCTCAGTAGTGCATCCATGCTGCGGGCAAGAATTTTTGGCGCTCGTTCATGTGTGCAGCGGGCCTCCCGCTTGGTGCGGAGATTGTGAATTAAAGCTGCTTTCGTAGCGTCGGGATGTTGTTGGGAGCGGGGGTCGATTTTTTCATCAAGCTGCCATTTCCACGTAAGGGCTGCATGTCGTTTCACCTGGGCGACAGAGTCGCTAGGAACACAAAGGCGGATGAAAGCTTCCGCGGCGATTTGGTTGAGATATCGATTTAGACGGAAGATACCAGAGAAAGTGGTGGCGATTGAGGGCTGGTTGGACATGCCAGTATTTTTCAAATACTGATTGGGATGGGGCCTTGCCGCTAGGGAAAATTGCTCTGAAGAAGAGCCATACCGAAGTTATGTCATCCATTTCATGAAGAGTTTTTTCCGGCATCGGGCGGCCCACCACTTTCGTCAAAAGGTGTTCGGGTACTGGCGGCTGCGATTGGGACTGAGAAGCTGGTGGGGTCGGGCGTTTTTTAGGGCTCGGTTTTGCAGGTTTGTCCACTTTTGAGCGGTAGCTGGGAGGCTCACTGCTGCTATTGGGCGCCTGTGACCGCGGTCTTTTTTCAGGCGGAACATGCGGGCTTGTGGAGCCAAAT
>NW_014040488.1:23942-38233 GCF_001186125.1 Sphaeroforma arctica JP610 | reverse complement strand
TTTATGATGGAGCGGAATGCACACAGAAACCTAAAACCATATGTTCATACATTGTATCATACATACTTACCATTTTTGAAATAAATGATATTATCCCTATCAAGAATTACCGACTTAGCCTTCATCAGACTGGCACATCTGGTTGGCTTATCAGAGGATCAACTAGGTAAGGTTAATAATCCCTAAAAACCTATATTCGGTTGAGCCATCTCGCTACCGAAGTATTCAGATATAAATAAAATAGGAAAGTAAATAAAAAACTCTTTTATGATTGGTATTTTACCGAGGCCTTTTAATGACCTCATCTAAATATCTGATATGTTAAATGGAAAAGGTTTAATTAATAAACCCATTAAAAACCATTTTAGGAAACTTAAGTTCCTCGTGCTATTAAGAGCATATACAGAAGACTTAAGTTCCTCGTGCTATTAAGAGTACATTTAGGAAACTTAAGTTCCTCGTACTATTAAGAGTACGTTTATAATTTGCGTACTGCTTAAGAGTACGTTTATACATAGAGTCTAATGTGGAGGCCCGGCTTATTACACCGGAGGATCAGGCAATGGTCGAGACTCTCAATCCAATAATGAAGGCCAGAAGGTACACAAAGGGGGTGACAAGGGTAGCAATAGGAACAAAAATATAAATAGTTCTAAAAAGCAACAAGATCAATGTCATCCCTAAGGGTATCCAGACCAACAGAAATGGACCGCCGGTAGGCAAACCTAAGCCCAGGCATAGGGAGGTTAAGAACTGTAGTGATATTGATTGCAATTGGCGAATGACCCAACATGAGCCAAATGGCAGATGGAATGGAAGGCACGCAGAAAAACACCACCGTAACTTATTTGACACACCACCGTAACTGAATTGACACATTGAATATTTGTTGTTGTTTGTGTGTTCACAAAGTTATACAAGCCGAAATTGAAAATAACACGTTTATGGCTTGGCCCTTTTAAAGGCCCTTGAAAAGTTACCCTTTGGGCCTCTTTTCTCTTCCTTTTTCTTGTTCATTGGTCTTAAAAAGCAAAAGTGCCTTGAAATAAATAGTATTATCCCTACAGGCACTTTTCATAAATCAGAAATATTTACCATATTTAGGCCGGATTTGCCAACTTCAGGAAATATTAGGGAACAAAATACGAAATGAGTAAAATACCTTACTCCGGTAACAAATTTCGATATTTCTTCGCACGATCCATAATTTTGACAGTTATTCTGAATATTCAGGAAATTATGGAAAGTGACTTTCATATTTTTTGAGCCTCGTAATTTTCTTATTTCTCGATTTCGAGTGTTTTGCCATTCCCAAATTAAGCCAGATTCAATCTAAAAAATATACAACAATACTTTGTTTTGTTGTATATTTCACCCTAGACCCTCATTTTGACTTATAGTAGGAATGAAATATTATATTTTAGGATTTGCTCCAGAAATCTCAATAAAACCTTCATGGAACACTACTGCCAATGGGAGGGCTCGGGTTAATATGTACCAATCCAAAAGTGGCATCACTTTTCGGCTCCATATAGAATATCTTGTACATTCGAAATGAAAGTATCAAAATACTGAGCGAATATTCAACATTATCGCAAATACAATCGCATATGAATTTCTAAATTCTCATGAAATATAGGGCACCAATATTTTATAGGAAATATACCAAAATATACAAGAATATTTATTAGGGCTGTATTTTCTCAATATTTCTTTAAGTTGCCAAATCCGGGCTTAATTATTTACATATTGAATATTCCATATTTTTTGGTCCGCATATTTCAATTTCAATGCCAAATTTCACGTATATTTGTTTTTAAAAAATATTTCGGGATTTTCAAAAACTTCACATGTTGCGCATTTTATATTATAATATGGTCAATTTTCTCCCATATTCTTATTACATAGTCTATACTTATGAGGGTGACAGACAGTGTGTGTGTGTGTGTGTGACAGACTGAAATTGAAAGTGCTCACTTGTGGAGTCTTATGCAGTGACTGCAAGCTCATGTCAGCGCCGCCCTCAGTGTCGTCACGCTTTACGAGTTGTTTCCTATTTATATTACGACTCGAGCGAGTTTATTGAGGCATGTATGGGGTTATGGGTTCACGCGCCTCACGGACTTGTGACGGCGTGACCTCGCTGTCGTCAGTCGTCTCGCGACTCGCGAGCCTCGTATTTTTAGACTGACGTAGAGTTGTCGACTCGAAGGGCATTGGTTTTTAAGAAATAATCAGTTGCTAAAAAGTATGGTGCAAAATCACCAAATAAACACTAAAAAAACTATGCTCTACGTTATTTTAAAAAAAGTTGCAATTTGAAAAAGTAAATTTTAAATTTTGTTTTTGTTAAAAAAAGTACTATAATATATATATATATATATATATATGAAAATACATAAATAGTACAATTTCATATAGGATAGGTGCATCTGACTGGTCACTCAAGTGATAAATAGTCGTTCTCCAGTCATAAAGTGATTTTAGTTTTTCAAAAACCCAGTCCTCCAGGTCATAAAAATATTTAGGACGAACCCAAAATTACAGTAACTTTTATAAATATGTAATTGTCATCAGTGCCGTATAAAGACATTCTATTTATGTATTTTATTCACAGCTGTTGTCTAACCTCATCAAGTTATATTGATATATAAGTTGAACGTTTTACTTTTACTTTTTCGTCTGAAAACGTTGCAACGTTCAACTGTTTCAATTCGGACCTCAATTATTTCGATTTGCTGCCCACGATAGTGCACCTATTCTCACACTTTTGGCCATGAAATGCAAAACCGACCAATGAAAAACAACTAGAAAGTGATTACCTTTGCTTTTTTTTATCTGACATGATATGGTACTTTGAACTTGTGAAGTTGTCACACTAGTCACTAGGCACTAAGTCACTAATAAATAAGTCACCAATAAACTAATCGTGCTAGTAGACTGTGTAGCCTATGGCTGTAGACTGTAAATCCTAGATATCTCTATCAATTATATATACCTTAACTTCTAGAATATGAACAACGTCAATATCAAGGGACAGTGTAGCGGGCTAATATACTTGACAACGCTCAACCAACGCTCAACCAACGCTCAAGTCTCCAGAACCGATGGTTGGTAGGGCAATAGTTAGGTAATGTGGTTAGGACAAAAATCTGACCTGGACAATGCTCTTATGGGTAGCTTAGGACTACGAATATTTGGGATAAAGTTTAACTTTTAACTTTTACTTTTCATTTGGAAACGTTGCAACGTAATACGTGATGAGGTTGGACCAAACTCCAAAGCACAGGATGTATTCACAGTATTTTCTTTGAAAATTAATATATACAAATTTGTTTTTGAAAAATGGTGACATTTAACTTTTTTTTAGTGTGTATACGTATTTACATATTGAATAAAAATATTGACATTCTTTATAAATATATGTTTTGCTTTTTAAACAAATAAAGAAAATAAACTGGAATCAATAAATATTAAGTTTATATAGATATATATATATATATATATATATATATATATTTATATATATACAAAATACATATTACCTTGTAATATTAGCGGCTTAGTCCACAAGCTGACGTTCATGCATCGATTGCGCAATCGTTCATTTACGAATCGTACATTCAACAATGCTAGGTCCATGAAGATTTCTATACATATATCTATACACATATATTACGACAGTATTTTGTGCACGCATATATTGCAGTATTCTGATATCTCTACTACTCAAAACTGAAGTAGCGTAGTTATAATGTCTTATACACCCCTGCTTATCTTTTCAATCAGCTAAAAATGGGTTTCTAGACACCTAAATTTCTGGTCTTAATGTACAATATTTTACCGCATTTTGCTACCCGTCTCCATTTTGTACAGTTCGTGATCTGCACCCGATTCTATGCGTTAAATGCGAATGTGAAACGACGTTAATTCTAGTTCGAGTTATTTACGTTTATATGCGTTTGAATATGAATGGGGAACGTTTTACCTAATATGGCTTTTAGCGAGACCCGATCTGTGACACATTGAAGTTGAGAAGATTAGCAGAAACCTGATTTTGATTTGCTTTAAAAAAATCACAAAAAAAGAGGAAGCCGAAGAAAGTCCAGGACTCCAGTGCTCCAGTGCTCCCGAGTCCCGACGGAGTCCAGGTTAAAATGTTTTATTTCTCTAAAATCCTGTATATATAATACATACTCTTTAAAAAAACAACATAATTAACCCTACTCACAGTCTCACAACTCACACTCAAGTGTCTCAAGTCTCAAGTCTCAACCCATGTTTCGATATTTAAAATACATACTTAACAAAAATAAAGCGGGAACAAATAGCAGTCAAAAGCATTTGAAGCTTTGTTTTTGCCCTCAGCTCAATGGAGTTAAGGCTGACCCCTGAGCGCTGAGAGGAGTCAGGGTCTTCAGTCCTCACTGACTCCAAGGACTCAATGGCCCTTAGGCCCAAGAGGGACAAGGGGTCAAGGGCTCTCAGCAGGGTAATCACAGGCACTTCCCATATTAAAAATCCCCAATAACAATTTCACAATAATACAGCTCCTGCCTCCCAAGACTCTATTTAGCTACAAGAGGGAGAGTAGTCCCAAGCTCCCAGCTGCCCCAAGACTTTTCTTATTGTTTTATAAAAAATGAATGCACCCAAAATTTCTGATTGCGGTTTCTTAAATCCGACGACTTTTATTTGTGTTTTTGTGTTTTCAAGAAAAATTAAAACATATATGTAATAATATAGATTGACTTTGTTTCAAAACAAACAGACTCCAGAGCCCAGAGTCCAGACTCCAGAGTCAGACTCCAGAGAGTCCGAGAGACCGAGACTGAGAGAGTTACCAAACCAACTCACCCCAGTCACCACTGCAGTGAGTCAGACTGAAAGTTAAGTGTCACAGTAACCACTAACCACCAACCAGTACCAAGGGACCACCGGACCACTGAGCGTCCGTTTCCCAATAATCCATTCTCAGATTAAATAAACAAGCGTCTCCGTTGAACTTTTATACTATATAGCCCTACGTAAAAATATAGAGTTCAGTATTGAGTATAGCCCTAAATATTTATATAGGGTGTAGAAGTGCAGACTTCAGGTGACGATTAGTGTCCTATTCATTCAATATTTGGCTGTAGAATGGCCCGCACTAAATAGAAATAGGTGTCAACAGTAAACCTCAAGAAGTGCAATGTCGAATTTTGGTGGCAGTTTAAAAAAAAGACCGTTAAATCTTAGAAAAGAGGAACAAATATGCGTTTTAGGATTTTATGGTTTTAGGCAGATAGTTTTTTTACGCTTTTTTAGGAATGCATTTTTTATATAATATTTTGAGAAAATAGTAAATAATAACCCCTTGCTTCTCTAGTTTTTTAAAAAACAACAGAACAACAAAATAAAACCCTAAAGCCCTTGATAAAATGAAAAATCTATTTATAAATTGATGTGTAATTTTGTAAAACTCTGTAAAATAATATCCATAATTTTAAATTGTTTATTTACGACATACGAATTCGTTTCTAAAAAAGCTGTTTTTTTAATAAAAATTACAAAATAGTTATCCCAAAAAAAGATCAGTTACGATTCAGAGTGTAGACTAAAACTGGCCCATGGTCAAAATATACTCTGTAAATAAAAATCTTTCTTCAATGAATTTGAAATTAAAACATTATTTCGAAATTTTAAAAACATGACTTTTACGAAAAAAATTATCAAATAACATTTTGTGTTGTAGTCTTGTGTAGATAGAGATTACAATGGTGAGTAACTCAAAAGAGTAAAAGAGTATATCAACGCTTGAGTCAAAGTATTTCAACTGCTTGCGTCAAGCCGTAGCGGCGTAGCCGGTCATAGTCGTATAACTCATAAGCCGATACCCACTCCTTTCTCTCACTTTTGTTGTGTGACAGGCGACTGAAGACTGAGTCACTGAGAAATAGTCTCTAAAGTCTAATTCTCTCTCTACTAGCTACTCTAGCTAGTATTTAGTAGCTAGAGTAGTAGTAGACTACAGTAGAATAGTCAACTAGTCACTATTCTCAGTAGTCTCTCTTTTGAGTCTCTACTACCAGTAACCAGAGTCACTACTTAGTACTTACAGACTTACAGTAAATACATAGTAATCCGTAGCTTCACTCTCTTTATTCTCTACTATCTCTACTACTAGAGAGAGGGAGTCAGTACTCAGTAGTAGGAGTGGCGTACTAAAACTTTATTTGAGTCTGTCACTCTGACTGTCTGTCATCATATGTAGTCAAATTCACTCTTAAAGTGACTAATGTCATCAGATCATGGAACTGTAAAAAAGCAGAAGCATATTGATATTTATGGCACTGTCACTCTAATCACTTACTCGCGGTGAGACTGAGTTGGTGACTCGCGGTCAGACGCCAGACGGCAGACGGTCTCAAATTAGAATGTTTTGATTTTCATAGAAAAAACCGGTTAGTATATATTTTACTACTCGATCTTGATGAGAGCTCAGAGCTGTGCAAAAAAAAACTGCGCTCATCATTGTTTATTTTGAAATAGTTCTCGATGATTCGCGAACTACGTCGTTGTATATATTGTAAATATTATTTCTTTTGTGAAATGTTCAAATGAATTGTGTGAAGTTCATATTTCGGTCCACCGACCTTGAGTCCACTCTCTCGTCAGTTTTTCGCGTCTTCGACTTCTGATCTTGCGTATACAATTATACATTTCACTCGCGATTCGTATACTATTTGTTCTAATTATTTTCAGAAGGCTACGTATATAATAAACTAATATTTATACCAAAAAAAATGGTATGACCTAGTAAAAGTGAGAGGCTAATAAACTGTGTATTAATTTATTGTGTAAAATTAGCGGATGAATTACATATATATAATATGCTATAACAGTCGTGGAAATCAGAATTAACAGCTTTTTCCTTCTTTACATTACATTTCGTCTAGGCACGTAGTACCAATATTCGGATAGCTTGCGAAACTGTCGGTGTATTGCGTTCTCACAATTCAGTTGTGAGGTAATCTGTGTTTCACAAACGGTTCATGTTGCAAAGCTCAACGTCATAACCCCAAGAGATACACATAGCGACAACCTTTGTATTATTTGCAGGGTCTTTGCTATGACTCACGTATTTGATAGTTTATAACAATTTCATATTGAAATTCACCAACTTACTCGTTAGGAACTCGAGATATATCTAGAATAGTATCATCTAGTTTTAAAATACAATCCGTCTCAACTTTCGAAAATGTTCGAGGACGTGAATCAGTTGGAACGACAGTCTTCGACGATGTCAGCTGAAGACCGGTACACACTTCATACCTCACACAAGAAAGGAGCTTTTGGTGAAGTGTGTACAGGAATTGATAATGTCACTGGAAAGTCTGTAGCTGTGAAAGTTATGTCTCTATCAGGCGAGTCTTCAGCGCATGAGAGTGTTATGCGGGAAGTCACTTTCTGCAATATGTTTGACCATCCCAACGTAATCAGTACGCTAGACGTTCTAGAGTATGATGATTGCGTTATGGTAGTGCAGGAATGGTGTGGAAAGGGTGATCTGTTCGACATGGCAGTACCGCTGGAGGGAATATCTAACCCCGAGCGTCTACGACGCTATGCAGGCGAACTCTTCGAAGCCGTATACTACTTGCATTCACTTGGTGTCGTCCATTGCGATATCAAACCTGAGAATGTTGTAGTGGCGGATGACGACTCTCTTCGATTGATCGATTTCGGTCTATCTGGATATGACTGGGAAGAGATTGACTCTCTCACCGGCACAGTTCCGTATATGGCTCCAGAGATGTATTGCCCTGCGGAGGGGCAGGTGATAGATGGCAAGGCGGCGGATGTTTGGAGCGTGGGTATTGTTTTGTTCGCGCTACTGACAGGTGTCTTACCGTGGAATCAGCCCACTCGTCACGATCCTGATTTTGGGATGTGGCAGGCGCGTGGGTATAAGTTTGATGTTTGTGCACTAGGCTGGAGCGAGTCACTCCAACTGTTGATGGGTGGCCTTCTAGATCCGAATCCAGAGACAAGATGGTCTATGGATGATGCTGTGCATATGACTCGTAATGATTTGGTCTCATTCGATTTGATGGATGCAGCAAATGCGAAACCCACTGCAGGTGGTCGCATGCTGTTGCCTGCAACGAATAGTGGAGATAAGTGGTTTGGAGTCACTGAAGCCGATGTAGGGTTAAGTCCTAATAACTCCTTTCAGAAACGTCCGGACTTGGAGATCGTGTTCGGAGACTCTATCGATAATGAGGAGTGTGCGAGTGAAGGTAACGAATTGCCTTGGTCTGAACTGCCTTGTCTGTCAGCAACTCCTCGTTTTGTCTCGATGTATTGCGGCGATTCCGAACTTTCGGGTGATAGTGAAAGTGAAGGCGAGGAGGAGGATAATTGTAGCGATTTCGAGGAGGATGAATGCGAGGACAGACAGATTGGCACGACTTGGTTCGATTGGTCCGAAGAGGGCAGTAGTAACGTTGTGCCGTCGCGAGCGTCCGTGTGCCTGCCAAATACCGACGGTAGCGAGCAACGTATGGAGTGGGGTGATATGTTGGAAGCGAGTATGTCGTTTTCGTCACTGCCAACGTTTGATGAGCGTTCCGATAAGGAGTCTGACGATACATGTCAGGTGAAGTCCTTAGGATCAACATCGTCTCGCGGTAGCATATTTTTTGTGGAATCAGATTGCGAATCAGAATGTGGAGAATCGGATATGGACGATATCACGTGCACACAGTCTAGTCTGAACATGGAAACCTTGAGCGAGTTCGACATTGGTGACGAGTTCAAGTGTGTGAATAGGTGGGAAAGTATGCTAGATCGTGAGATGTCGTTCAACACTGTGCCCGTATTTAACGATATCGCTGAGGAGGGCGAAAGCGAAGCAAGTGACGCCTGCGATACTAATGAGCGTTCAATCGGAGGAATTTTGGAGTGCCAAGCTGATCTTGGCTCCAGTTGGGCCAGCCTTATTACTCGTCAGATGTCCTTCAATACTTTGCCAGTTTTTGACAAGTCTGTCAATGTCAGCGATGACAAAGTGGTTTCGGAGAGCTCGTCGAGCATGTTGCAGCGTGTTCTCTCCAGTACCAGCCTAATGAAGTTGCGTTCTGCAGCTTCCAATTTGGCGTCGCCTAAACCGGTGCGACGATTCCAGAGTTTCAATCAGACAAATTTATCTGAAGCCCCTGCCAATATGCCTAGCAACATAGTGGACCAGATTGCACGTTGTGTAGTCAGCACTGTTTAATATTTATACCGACAAACAAGTGCCATGGAAGGGAGGAAATAGAAGACTTATCGATGAACAATCATTGCAATTAGAATATTTGCAAGTTGTGTCGATAGCAATGAGTATTTATGAACAAAGAAGTGTACAGAACTAGGTTGCATACCTGGAACTGAAACTTTGGCGACCCAATCGTTTGAGGGCAGTGTAACTCGACGGTTGTCTCACGAGAGTGAAAGTATGATAACATCTCATTAGAGATGTGGATAGATGTAGTGGTGTAGTGAATAGAATGTCTAAGAATGGAATAAATTCTACCTGCTTCACAGTTATTATCTTGGTTGGCGAGCGATGTCTGCTACAAGCACTATTCAAGTATTTGCAAGGGTTATACGTTCGCGATTTTCATATTTCAATCGCCTTATCTAGAATGCAGAGATTACTTTTTTCCTTGCCTTGAATTCATACACAGATCCTCTTGGATAAGTATTTGCAGATTTATAAATATGATGGCTCTACGTTCGCGATTTACATATTTGTAGTATTAGTCGAATACATTAATCGCCTTATCTGAAATGACGAAGTGATTCTTTTCTTTATTGGATGCTACAGAAATGGTTCCTTTCTTTATTGGATGCTACAGAAATGTACAGAAATGAAAGTTCGTGTCCATGTAGACATAATCTAGCTAGCCCGTATGTACAATGTGCAAGTACACACGAGTTGAAAGTTTGTTTACTATGAAGTGCGAGTGTTTATAAAGATATTAATTTTCATTCTTCCAAGAAAAATTCTAGACGTGAGACAGGTGCATGAACATGCGTGTGAATGTTCTTGTGCATGTCTATCGGTGGTTGGTCCTGTGTTCCACAAATAAATATGACCGTCTATAGAATAAACACGTACAATTTAAAAAAACCCTTTTACTAGTGCAAAAGTAATGTCAAGTATATGCTCACAATAATAGCATCTCGCCTATAACTACAGTCATGTTGGAACATTTGGGCAGAATACGCCAGCTATTGCGCTTGAACCCGGTCTCATCGGCTCAGCCCTGGGCTTCCGTGCCATCTGTTTACTGATTACACTCTCTCCCCACAATCAGGTTCTGTATGGGATATCAGACATCGTATGAGCTATAATAATAAACGCTCGCAAGCTAAATTGTTTTTTTTGTGTGTATGGTTTTTGTTTAAAAAAAATAACATAAATATGTATTTATGTAGTCCCTAACTCATTACGTAATGGGGGTACGGGATAGAAATTGAACGCAAACGCATATTTATTCAATTTTAAAACGCTATAACGGTTATAAGGTGATCAGAAGTGCCTACCTAAGTTCTTCTTCTAGGACTGGTTCGTATGGTAAAATCATTACACACTAAAATATTTAGACCCCGAGGTGCACCTATGAGCATTCAAAGGACCGTATATGGATTATGTTGAACGTAAATGCATATATGTTCGATTTATAAAGGTTTTAACGGAACAATAGCCTTCTAAAATACATAAATCAAGAAGACTATGTTCCTTTGTTGTTTTATTACCGTTTTAAAAACAAACAAAAAGAAAAAAGAAAACAAAATTTACTAAAACCCTCATATTTGTGTGATATGAGGATATACACATTATTTTGTAAAAAAAAAGTCATAGTCTTACAGCCAATAATCAGAGAATGATCGCCTCACGATATTAGTTATGCACATTATGAGTGGCAAATTTTAGGAAAAATAGAAGAAATTTGGAATCCATCAACGGCCGCCGACCCGCCGTTCATCAATCATGCAATTATTAATGCAATATCCATAACCTAAATCAAGTATTTATAGGGTTTTAGGGTTTTTAGGGTTTAGACAGGAAAATATGGCTGAACGGACTACGTCCGTAGGACTGAATATAGTATATTATATAGAAGGCTATGAAATATCACACAGAGTTTTATATAAAATAAAGTGTAAATAAATAAGTATGGGTTCGAAACTTCGAACTTCGAAGTATTTAGAGTGAACTTTAACCCAAAGAAAGTGCGGATGAGAGGTTTGTATTGGCGGAAGTGGGGACCGAGTGGTAATGGGTGGCGATAGATCTGACCGTGAGGCGTGAGGAGTGCGAACTCACCGATGAGTATGGAGTCCATAATATAGAGTTGGAGAAGCACGAGCAGTATTTCAATAAATACATTGTGAATAAATACAATCTGGCTGAAAACGTCTGCTTTATCATTGGCATAGGAAGCCAAACTTAATATTTTACAAGAAGCCAATTCCATTTCGATAATGAAAGGAGCTCAACAAGAAAACAAATTTTGAGTGGATGGAGAAAATTGTATAATTATGAAAAAGGAGCAGGAAGTCGGGGAAGGACTATGTAAATATGTATTTACATATTACATTCATACATAGCCTACTGATAAATAAAACAAGTAGGCATGAGTCATACTGATACACCATCATGACGATGATTGTGTTCTCTTTTTTTAGTCACGTCAGCAATAAATATGCACCGTACAGATTGCGGCAGACATAAATATCGCTGGGCATTTCTCACTGTCAGTTGCTCACAGTTCATAGACTAAAATTCGAAGGTCATGACACTCCCACCTGCTTCAGGGTTTCCGGTCAAATCCGCTCTATTGAAGGGTTATGACTTGCAAATCCGTGAAGTGAAAGGTGGGTGATCGGTGACCGAAACGGAGTACTGAGTACATCGTGCGCGGTACCATCTGTTAAGACATATTTGGTTACGCTGTACATGCGTATGACATCTGTCCATATTTGCTATATAAAGCCAGGATATTGTCGCCCTGCTTATTTTGGTGTGTTGTATTGAGGTTATTATATCGCTTTACTGAACTGGTTCGACTCGACATCCATCTTTGGCTTGAGTTCGTCTCAGTACGGGTATCCACGGTAGGCACTTCGACCGATATTTGAAAGCTATTTTTTTTGTGCTGGGCATGGTGTAGCGATGGATATCTACGCATCACCTATACTGGCGGAGTCTTACCCAGATGCACACTGGTGAAGCCTTACCCAAGTACGTACGTACTGTTATATTTGTAACATATTATAGGTAGAGGCCGTGCGATATTCGCAACTAAACGATTCCAGCCTGGCGACATAGTGCTGGAGAGTAATCCCTACACATGGGTAGCTGCAGCTGAGAGACAGCAGTCCACATGCAACCGATGTCTTAAAGACTCTAATTCGCTCAAGAGATGCTCCACGTGCAAAAGTGCTTGGTTTTGCGATCGCTCGTGTCAGTTGGCAGCGGTAAGAATTTGTGATATTCTTTTACCTTCTTGACCTGTTGCGCTATTTACTCAATGATTGGTAGTGAGAAATGCTTATAACTCAATAATAGGTAGCTATTTATGCTGTTGTCTCGATATTTGGTAGCTAGTAACGAGGCGTATTCAACAACTGGTAGACAGTTGACAGGCGGCCGGGAGTTAGTCGCCTTTCTGCAGTCCTTATACGAGTCGGCGCGTGCGTTCTCCGATGTCGGTGTTGTGTTGAATTTCGAAATGCACCCCTTTCCTTCACGTACTGAAAGTTACTTGCAAGGATAGTCAGGTACGACCTACCAATCTACCATTGTAAAACGCACTTCAGACGGACAACTCGGAAGTACGCAATCCGATATCGACCTTAGTTATAATTCCATACATTGGTCCGTGTGCGTGGGTCTTAAACCTTTACTTTCATCTTGGCACAGTACCTGTCCGAATTTTTATGAAAGTGGTCCGAATGCAACCGTACACGTTACTTCTTTTTCGTCAAATCCGGCGACGCAAATCATGATACCACACCAGGACATCAATGACATCATACTTCGATTCCAACGAAGTGGGTTCAAGTATAATATGTGGTTTCTACAATAATTAATGCCGCTTCGACATAGTTATAATATTTAGAACGACATCTTAATATACCACAAGATGCTACCAGAAACAGAGTTTCAGTTTTGTGTATGTAGCTTGATAAGGTCGGTCAGTTGGTGACAAAAGTCGCCTTTTACCAGTCCTCCTTCTTGGCATGCTTATACACCCCTTTTTCTTGGCCAGGTTAGCTTCTTATATATACAAATATTCGCGACTGACTATACACCATCCGCAAGAACCTGGAGTGTTGTGCTACCCTAACCATTCTTTCGATAAGTTGCAGCTCGAAAATACTTGCGTACAATCTTCGAGGCGCATGTTAGGTGTGCCATACGGATTCATAGTAGTTGGGTTCGGAGATGCCTGTTTTTTCTTCAGGGGTTAGGTTTCAGTACAGACGATATGTCCTACGTTTTCTTCCGGTCTCATCACTGTGCGGCACGTTGCTGCCAAGACTACTCATATGTATCCTCTTTACCGAGTACCAAAAGTTGTATCATCCCTTGCCTGCAGTGGAAACATCACAAGCGTGTTTGTTTCAAATCTGAGACAGACTGGCTCCAATCAGAGACGAACACAGCAAAAGATGAAGCCCGCATCCTGGATATTGTACTTGAGCTAGCAGATTCAGGATTCGGTTTACATAAGGAGAATACAGTATGTTGTGCCGATTTATGTTTCTGTGTCTCAAGAACCGCATCATATCGCTGCAATAATAAATAACAATCACAAATATTAATCTACCGAAATATTTGAATTGAGGCACAATTTTAAGGCACAATGGTCATATCACATATGAGTGTGCACAAATTCGACATAATATGGCTTTCGATAGAAATACTCACCGGACAAGGGGTCCACACCCGCTCACCGGAGTATTGCCAACAATTTTCACAGTCGAACCAAATAATGCTGCATCAAACGCATTCTCATGTTTAAAATGAACATACAATTTCGGTTTATGGAATCGTATATTTACACACACACACACACACACACACACACACACATACACACGTACGTTCATTCAGATTCATATACACATACGAATACGCATACATCATACATCATACCTCATACATGATTTATGATCCATGATACATGATACATAACACATGATACATAACACATGATACATGATACATCATTTTATATTGTTTCTATATA
>NW_014040488.1:16544-23922 GCF_001186125.1 Sphaeroforma arctica JP610 | reverse complement strand
CACACACACACACACACACACACACACACACACACACACACACACACACACACACACACACACACACACACACACACACACACACACACACACACACACACACACACACACACACATATATATATATTAATACTCGTGAAGATTTGGTTAGTCGTTTTGTGCATTTGTACGTGTGTATCGTTGAGCTTGGTGGTATTTCTAGGGGTGTGTGTGTTGATGAAGGAGTTGCTATGATAGAAATGTGCACGATGGCATGGTTATATGCATATATATCTGTAAATTAATGAGTACGTATTTAAAGACTCATAAATATATGCGCGTTTATGACAAATTTTTATATGCAGGATCGTTCATTCATAACTAGTGTTCCATGCGTACGCACGTGTCGAAATTATCTATATACCTTCCTATGAAAATATACATATTGACTATGCTTTTGGAATCATTTATACATTTTAAATTGTATCTATTTACCAATATGGTAATAAATTTTGTATCGGAGTACAGCCAAGTTACTAACGCACGTTTTTATTGATATACATGTGTACATATATAGATGTTGAGATCTCACTTTGGTTTTCTAGTATGAGTATGTTTGAATATACCTGTATCTTTCAATTCATTTTTTAATTACGCTCGAGGTTCCTGGCTGCTTCGCGTCGGTATACACCAATCCACATCTTGCTGTAGCCTTGTACATGCGCAATAAGTAGTCGAAAAATGGTCCAAATCCACAAGGGGAACTTGGGCAATAGTGACTGGCCACTTACTGTGTTTAACCATTAAATTTTGATGACTACACAATTGTACTGTCAATTTAAAGCAGATCCCGCGACCGTCAACAGCTGATGTAGAGGCTATGCCACATGCCACGAGGCCGACAGCATTAGACTACGTGCTCGCAGGCGTAGTCATCGACAGACAACGCGACCGTTGCATTGCGAAAAATGTCACTCCTTCTCATCGTACCGTGGACGAAGTCGTCAAAATGTATGACATTGTCCGACGAGCTCGTGAGTGTAATGGTGCAGCCGTGATTTCGGTCAAAACTTCGCTCACTTGTCGCAGTCTACTGAAGGCATCGTTAACGCATCATTGCCTATATATTTGTTAATGGTGCTCCTTGTGCAACACAATATACAGGATTGTTCGGATGAAGTGCAATAATTTCAGCATCTGGAATGAGCTGCTGGTGCCAGTGGGCAGTGGGTGTTATCCAGCCGGCGCTCTGTTAAATCATTCATGCGAGCCCGACTGTATCATCACGTACGATTTAGATACGAAAGTACAGACATTCCGGGCGATAAAAACGATTGAACCTGGTTGTGAGGTGTGTGCCATAACCGCAAGAATATTTAGAGTGGACATTTATGACTACCCTAACATCACTACCACTTGTTACAGGATAAATATTGCACGCGTGAATCTAACCCACAGTTTGGCAAGTAGTTGGCTTTATTTTGCAGTGCGAGTATGAAGCCGAGAAGTTCTTCGTGCTTGCTTGATCACATCATGGGCGATACTGTATTGTGTGATTGTGTGGAGGGCTCCAGATTATCATCTCCTGGCCAGTGTCTTGTTCTTTTCGTCCCTTTTCAAGCTGTAGCATTCCAATTCAAGCACGCCAAGAAAATATGTACCGATATGTAACTAGAAAATAGAGACTGTTCTGATCAATTGGATTTCAGCCGATTTTATCTAACCAATGTTTATTATAATTTTATCTAACGAAAAGGTGTTTATTATAATTGTATCTAACAAATGTTTATTATAATTTTATCTGACCAATATTTATTAATGTTGGTTGTGGTGCGCAGGTCACACATTCGTACTTGGACATAGCGGAAGCAACGAGTCAGAGGCGCGAGTACCTGTTGCATCATTATGGGTTTGAGTGCGCGTGCCCTCGCTGTGAGGCGGCAGATCAGACTCTTAATGATTCGCTTCACGCTGCTATTTCATCGGAAGCAGCCGGTGACTGGACCGGCTGTGACTCCCAACGTTTGGATGCGGCTAAGCAGCTCATAGGTGAAGTCTGTCCAAGCGTTGTTGCTCATATACTGGTTGCACCTACATTCTGTTCTAAATGGATAGAAAGTGCTGGAATTGCAATCTCGATTGAAATGTGCCAGAGTATCCTCAGGCAACGAGTCACTTAAACTCCTAAATAACGTCTACCTGCTGGATTGGTCTGAAACAGATCACTGGCAATTGCCCCACTTGCATTGCGGGTGAGCCCTGAAGTCAGTGGTGTGTTTGCGCATGCAAGTGTGCTCGAGCAGCACATGCTCGTCCTGATATCCAGAAATCAGACAATTCTGGGGTATTGTATTCAGTCGTTATCAAGCTCAACCAGAGGTGAACTATCACCGCCCAATTTGATGAATTTTTACGATCCTTTTGATTATTAAGGATGATTCGACGAATTGAGTAGCGGTGTCTACCGCTACAGGCTGCCGAAGTATCATGTCTATGTTGTTTATTGTGTTACCTCTAAAATCCTAAACCCTAACACCTATGAATACCTGTCGCTACCCACAGCCAAAGTTGCAAATGGAGAGTTGGACCTGGAGGAGACGGGGAGAGAAATCGAGATGCTCGAGAACGCGTTGAGTATGCATACCAAATACTTACACAGACACAATCTGCATCGCTTAAAGTGTCTGTGCACCTTACACACGTCGTACCTGTCGTACGGATTGTTCGCTAAGGACGTTGCCGTACTGAACGAAATAGTGCACGTATACACCGAGGTGTATCCCACAAACCATCCCATGATAGGGCTAATGCAGTACACTCTGGGCGACGTGTTGATGGCTGTGGCCCAGGAACAACGTGGCCAGCAACTGCGCACGACGTTTGAAGCGGCGCTGGTTTCGTACAGGTGTGTGGTCTTTCGTGTGGCTGAGTGTTTTTTTCTGCCGTTTGCCGCAGTTTTCAATCATATCAATAAAATGGCGTCCGCGTACTGTCATTAACGTTGATAGCAGAGCAGTGCTGTTGGATACACTACGTAGAAATTGAATGCGTTTAGTACGGATTCCATGTCTTCCGTTGGTTGTGCAATGAGTCGAGGCTGTCGCGTTCTTTTTGTAATTCTCATCGATACAGTTCCCTCACTCGTTGCGCCGCACAGACGAGCACTTCAGACGCTGACCATTTCGCACGGCGCTGAGAGTGAGCTATGTCGCAATCTGCATGGCCTCATACAGCAACACAGCTACAGTCCATAGTCTCACAAAAATGGCTGCTGCGGTCGTTAAGCCACTACATTCATAGCCAAGGGGACGCGCCTTGTTGGTGTAGCGTCGATGTGCAGCTAAGGCCAGAGATCGATGCTCATCACCGCTTGCATGTCGTACTGCGTCACTCTGACGCGCTACCTACGTTAGACCCATTTGTATCTCATATGCTACCTACGTTAGACCCATTTGTATGTCATGAAGGGCAGCTGGGTCAAGTGAATGCGGTCTCACAAGCGCATAGGCTTAAGTGCATGAGTGCGCAATAGTACTGCTGGCGATCACTTTCACTACCTTGGTATTACTGTCGCATTAGCAACCACACGTCACAAGAACCAGTGGCACAAGCACAGTGGCACAAGCATAGTGGCATGCACTCAGGCAATCTCTCGCGTACCTACGAAGCGGTTGCGGAACAGCAACGAGCGAGAAGCAACGTGTGGCTCAAAGACTGCAAGATAGTGTCAGCGATAGAGACGCGGACGAGAGGACTGATACGCTGGCGAATGGGGATGTACTCCTCTAGGGTTATGACTGAATGTGCTCCTCTAGGGTTATGACATGCCGTGGAGGTGTTTCACGAATCTGCTTCTAATTGGAGATGGGAGATATCGCTTACTCCAATGTCCAACGTATGCGACATTCACTTAGCGCTATGTAAACCACAACCAGCACATCTGCGCTCAATATGACTGTACAAGGCACAATGCCGAAACAGTTTCTGTATTTTTGCTCAGAGGAGAAACGGACAGCGCCGCTAGACACCTGCACGTCCATGAGTGCAACCATCATGGATAGCTAGCCGTGATGCACGCAGCCATGCCACTGTGAATAGTTACTGTAACCATCAAGGCTAGCTTAGCCGTGATGCACGCAGCCATGCCACTGTGAATAGTTACAGCAACCATCATGGCTAGCTTAGCCGTGATGCACGCAGCCATGCCACTGTGAATAGTTGCAGCAACCATCTTGGCTAGCTTAGCCGTGATGCACGCAGCCATGCCACTGTGAATAGTTACAGCAACCATCATGGCTAGCTTAGCCGTGATGCACGCAGCCATGCCACTGTGAATAGTTATAGGTGTTAGCTCGGAATGAATTCCAGCATATTCCAATGTCCGGTAGGAGTCGCACCACTTCCCACGGGTCATGCAACGGCACACTCAAGTCTTCTGAATGCAACACTCCGTTCTGGATCAAGGGATGGAGCATGAGAGCTTCTCGTGTCTATATCGAGGGCTAATTCACAGTTTAAACCTATTAAGCGACAATCAGCGAAGTTAAACCTATTAAGCGACATTCAGCGAAGTTAAATCTATTAAGCGACAATCAGCGAAGTCTGTATGTGAAAGGACAATCCAAAGGGAACTCAGCCTCATTGGAAGCTAGACTGTAGTACTGTTCCCTGTAGATAAATTAAAATTAAAAATAAAAATAAAAATCAAAATCAAAATTTAAAATAAAATAAAATTTAAATTTAAATTTAAAATTAAATTAGCCCTTCATGGCCCAACATCGCTCGTCAGATGTGTTGAATACGAATCCATCTCATCCTGGACGAAACACCGATGTCCAAAATATTTCGTGGTTTCGAAAAAGTGCGCACCAACCCTGCTACGCCGAGTTTAAACTGGTCAGTCGGTTCTATTTGCTGTCGCAATTAACATCATTGGGATTAGTTTTTTATATTTTGTCGTATTTGTGTTTATCCACCGCTCGTAGCCGTACCTCGCACTATGCGCGCTACAGAATATAACCTGATCTGTATTTATAGACACGAGTCGCGTAAAGGTTTTGCTTGTCCTATCCTGATACCCTGTGAAAACCCTGAAACAGAACTCCTACTGGTTCGGCTTCGCCTAAGTCTCGGTTATTAATGGTAGCTGCAGTTGGTACACACACTACGAAGTGATCAATTCTAGTATCTCCGAGTTACTTCCAATGGATTGATGCGATATTTTGTAGCGTTTATTGACAGTGTTTGTGCACGACGATTGATGGCACACATCATTTGCCGCCACACTCTGAAAGCATTTCCTGGCGATAGCTTAGGGATTAGTGTCCATTCCTTGCACTCGTGCTGTTTGGTGCAATTATGAGTAGGACGATGCCTTACAACCCCCTCGCAAGTGATAAAGCGTTTATTTCAATCCACCGTTCACGTGGGCGTATGATGCACGATGGAGGCTATGTGCTCCGTATCTGTGTGCGATAGGCTCTCGTCCTGTTTGTCTTAGTTATAGGGCTGCCATCGGTACGCTACAATTGAGGCAATGTCTGATGTGTGAGATTGCACGTTAACTCTCAATCACTTCTATGGCATCGCCCAATGCCTTGTTGGGCTTCTTGGTCTGTCCCTTAATTAGATTTGGTGTTTTGACTTGGAAATGCGTGCGCATGTGGTCCTCGAATAGCGTAGCGGTGTCCATTATGTCATTCATTAGTGTTGTGCGATCGGGATGCATGTCCTTTTCGCTATATTGTCTGTGGAAATAGAAATATAAAGCACACATTTCCAAATTTAGTTCGGTGTTGAGCCGGCCAGCTCTTGATGTTTGGAACAAAGAATATAAATTTAGATATCATATTTCCATTGGCATTTCATTCGAATCTGTGGCGCGTGCGAACGAAAGCGATGTGGCCTCGACATGTGAATATGGTCCTATCTGTAACGAGAAAAGTAAACACTCTCAGTCCTATCTGCAACGAGAAAAGTAAACACTCCCAATCCTATCTGTAACGAGAAAAGTAAACACTCTCAGTCCTATCTATAACGAGAAAAGTAAACTCTCCTAGTCTTATCTATAACGAGAAAAGTAAACACTCCTAGTCCTATCTATAACGAGAAAAGTAAACACTCCCAGTCATATCTATAACGAGAAAAGTAAACACTCCCAGTCCTATCTATAACGAGAAAAGCAAACACTCCCAGTCCTATCTATACCGAGAAAAGTAAACACTCCCACCGACGCACTGGACCTCTACAGAGCGCATTGTACAGCAGATAGTAATCTGTCGAACTATACACAGCACATCGATCTGTTGACGATCAATTGTAGCTCACCATTGGTGGTTACTTTGGTTGATACTTTGGATGTTACCTTGTTTGTTACCTTGTTTGTTACTCACCTATCGTTGTAGTGATATGCGATGAGATGCGACAAGTACTGTGCTGTGCGGTCAGTGACCTTCACCATATGGCCACCCTATTGTAGTAAGACAGCGGGGAAAAGTCACGAGTTTTGATGAATACTTTCTTTCAGTTGAGAAGTGGACTTAGTTGAACGACACCCACTTCAAGAAATGGCTAAATGTGGTCAGTGACAGCTACGCAGTCAATAGAGGGGAAAATCGACTCGCAGGACTACACGCGAGAGCATAGCGGTGATGCAAACCCTTACCTTAGCAGCACCCAGACGGGAGATGAAGTCAGGGTGTAATGTGTTGATGTGGATCTGGTTGCCCACCATCACAGATCGATGAAGTGGCTGGTCTTCAGCTGCTGGCATCTCTATGAACCTAAATGAGTGGAAGTATGAGTGATTGAAATGTATGAGTGGAAGTAAGAGTGACTAAAACCTACTTGAGAGGAAGTGAGAGTGATTCAAACCCATACGAGAGGAAGTGAGAGTGATTAAATGGGCCAAGCCGATCCGGAGAAAAAAATTCTTCGGCAGATCAGTAATTTTCAGGAAACCGGTGTTGGCACCAAAAGAGGTGATGTGAACAATACTATCTGCTGCTAAAAACCCTAAAACTGCATCTGGATCATTATAAGCCATGTGACCAGACAATTGCACCTACTGCATCTGGATCATTATAAGCCATGTGACCAGACAATTGCACCTACTGCATCTGGATCATTATAAGCCATATGACCAGACAATTGCATTTACTGCATCTGGATCATTATAAGCCATGTGACCAGACAATTGCACTTACTGCATCTGGATCATTATAAACCATGTGGCCAGTCAATTGCACTTACTGCATCTGGATCATTATAAACCATGTGGCCAGACAATTGCACGTATTGCATCTGGATCATTATAAACCATGTGACCGGACAATTGCATCTGTTGCATCTGAACCATTATAAACCATGTGGCCAGACAATTACACCTACTGCATCTGAA
>NW_014040488.1:7004-16268 GCF_001186125.1 Sphaeroforma arctica JP610 | reverse complement strand
TCATTATAAACCATGTGGCCAGACAATTGCACCTACTGCATCTGGATCATTATAAACCATGTGACCAGACAATTGCACTTACTGCATCTGGATCATTATAAACCATGTGGCCAGACAATTGCACGTATTGCATCTGGATCATTATAAACCATGTGACCGGACAATTGCACTTACTGCATCTGAATCATGGTGTCGTGCTTTTTCTTGAGTCGTTCTGTTTCGAGGGCCTTTTCCCGCGCCTCCCGTTGCTGTCCGAGTTTGTCCTCATCAATTGGCTCAGGCTTCTGCACTTCCGTCGGTTGACTTTGCGTCAGCGGTTTTGCTTCGAGGGTATTTTCCTGCGTCTCCCGTTGCTGTCTGAGTTTCTCCCCATCAATTGGCTCAGGCTTCTGCACTTTCGTCGGTTGACTTTGCGTCACCGGTTCTGCTTTTGGCTGTGGTTTTGGCTGCGGCTACCATTATATATTTATTTTGAATTGAAGATGGTCAGACGTGGGATGGGGCTAAAAATAAAAATAAACAATGACCTTATGAAGTGCGTCTTGAGTGAAACACCGAGACATCACCGAACACACCTTAGGCTTTATCACCTCGAGCTCCTCGACCGTCATTCCGGGTAAACTTCGGCGCTTCTTTTCTGCAAAGGAATGAGTACGAAAGTTTGGCTACAGAATGGGGAACGAATTTCCGTTGAGTTCATTTGGGGGCAGGAGAGTGCTATGGTTTGATGAGCCTATGTAGACTGGCAGAAGTATCAATATATGTCGCTGATAGACTGGACAACCACATAGCAGTCAAACTTCGTAGGCTGTGTACTCGTGTGCAACAGATACGCATCGAGTGTACAGGTAATATCACTCCCACCACAGCATATTGAGATAGCACAATACCTACCCATGGTACCTAGTGTTTTAGGGTTTAGGGTTTTATACATGTAGCACAATACCTACCCATGGCTCTCGCAATGCGTCGCTTGACCTTTTCCTGGTCGGTCATCATGTCAAAGAAGGCCTCACTCAGATCAACGCCATATTTGGTCATCTCCTTGACTGTGTGCTGTGCCGTTTCCATATCGAGCGCTGCTTTGATTTTGGGTTCCAGTGCTGTCAGGCGATCGTACAGCGCGCGACGCTCAGCTCCTGTGACGCAAAACAGTGACACAGTGGAACTGAGCAACACAAACACAAACACAAACACAGCTCAGACGAAGGCCACTGACTGCGGCGTGGTGTGAGAGATGTACAGCATTGCGATGATTGGCACTGCCCACAGTGTGCCATCTACTGCGATGCGGGGTATAGTGACAGGCGCGCGAATGCACAACTCAGCACCATGCGACAATGCTACGCAACTACGCGAGCGATGATGGAGAAGTATTACTCAGCACAGACAATTGAAATGACGACCCACCGCAGCAGCTGAACGAGTGGCAGTGCGTGTGAGTGCAAAAACAAAGCCAACGGCCAGTCACCATTCAGCGACAAAGGACAACGGCCAGTCACCACTCAGCGACAAAGGACAACGGCCAGCCACCACTCAGCGACAAAGGACAACGGCCAGTCACCACTCAGCGACAAAGGACAACGGTCAGTCACCACTCAGCGACAAAGGACAACGGCCAGTCACCACTCAGACGACAAAGGAAAACGGCCAGTCACCACTCAGCGACAAAGACAACGGCCAGTCACCACTCAGCGACAAAGGACAACTTGATCTGCAGGTCAGATGCACAAGTGCATTAACAGGCACTGGCCACACACAGCCCATTGGCTTGACTGTCCAATGGCACGACAGACAATATATATTACTCATCAGTGCAAGCGCATATCCTTTGGCCTGCTGAGAGTCAGTCAGTACATTTGAGTACAACGGAACACTCACGCGGTTCGTCTGAGGCTTTCTTCGGCCAACCCGCACAAATAGAATCAACTACAACCAGACTAATGGGATACAGACGCATTGCAGAATACGTAGACCGGCCATTGGCCATGGGAGAGGCTTACCCGTCTGGAACTCGTCTCTGGTGATGACTGTTTGCACGGCATCTGTCACATCGATGTAACCGATGATGTTGGGATGCGACCACAGAGTGGACTTGTACTGGCTGTGCTTAGCGAACGACTGCATTTTGTCTACTTCGTTAATGCGCCGTCCCAATGAGAAGAACCGTGGGCGACACCCTGTGTACTCATGGGTGGTCACCTGCACAGCCGCGGAGGGCAGCGGGTCAGCGTCTGCCTACCAGTTCACACACACAACGGGCTCTAAAACCCAAAACCCTAACCCTAAACAACTGGTTCCAGCGTATTGCAAGTCAGGTTAACGAACAGAAGGAACTACCACAGCGTACGCGATGTCTCAGCTCACAATAGAGTGAGGCTTATAAACTTCAACTCGCACTGACTGTGGGTACCTACGTGCGCATAATTATGGACTAACAAACATTTAAACCATAAAACCGTAAACCATAAACTACCAAACGTTTAAACCATACCTTCAAATTCACAGTCACGGAGTGCCCATGCACTGTGAAATCGTCTCGGAACTCGACCCCTTCGATTTTCTCATAATCAAAAGGTATACACTTGCGTCGCTTCTGTTTATATACGATACGAATGGAATGTCAGATCGATCCAATCGATCGTAGTAACTAGCTCAGCTACGTGCTTAAAACATATCCAGGTAGGAAAGTTGGACTACCAGTTAAAGTTGGACTGCCAGTTAAAGTCGGACTACCAGTTAAAGTTGGACTACCAGTTAAAGTTAGCCTACCAGGTAAAGTTGGACTACCAGCTAAAGTTAGACTACAAGTGAGCATTGTACACATGGGCCACCTCATGTATCCTTAAACTGCAAGGGCCGTGTGACACTAGGAACCCATTTCTAAATCGACTACTTGAATAGGCTAGTCAGTTCAGCAACGGTGCTCGCGCATGGGTGTATAGCCCAGAACAAAAGCAGAAAGTACAATAGTACTTGAAGTACACGTGAATGTTTTCGCAGTTGTGCCTGTCCATGTGACGGCACCCCAACTGGTTTACGATATCGTACGCAAGCGGATACATACCATCACTTTGCCAACGATTTCTTCCACAGTAATCGACAGATCAGGGCGACAAAGCAAGCGCTCGAAGTGATACTGAATTTCCTCCGCGATAACGTTGATGTCCACCTGCAGTGGCACAGGGAGAAAGAAACAGGTCAAAGGCTCACCACCGCATATGCACACCACCACATGCGCAAGGATGCAACCTGGCCCATTTATGATGCACCACTAGCACAGCTGCATATGTGTAAGTGATTAGTGACACTGTGCGACATGGTGGCGTGCACGAAGAACAATACATCGACGGGCATTAACATTAACACATAACCTGATCACGAGCATTAACATCATTACATATCGTGATCACGAGCAGTAGCATTAATACATAACGTGATCACGAGCATTAAGATTAATACATAACGTGATCACGAGCATTAAGATTAATACATAACGTGATCACGAGCATTAACATTATTACATATCGCGATCACGAGCATTAACATTAATACATAACGTGATCACGAGCATTAACATTAATACATAACGTGATCACGAGCAATAACATTAATATATAACGTGATCAAAAGCATCAACGTTAACTTTTTAATGCAGCGAAGCAATGGTTGCACATGTTATCAGTTGCCACTTTTATTCGAGTGATACACAAATTGATCTTGTGCACATTTAAGATAGCACCCTCTGTAGACAGATCCACTATAGGATTTGAATATAAACACACATGACCACCAATTACAAACAAGACAACCACAACATGTACACAACACACACAACACGAGCACACAACACAGCCACAATATGCACACCACACACCCAACACAGCCACAACATGTACAAAACACACACAACACGAGCACACACATAACGTACCCCTCGCAGCCACTCTGGATCGACTCCGGAGATGTAGACATTCGTTCCGCTGGTGTAAATGGGCGTCTCACTGCAACCGACGCGCAGGCAATGTTGAGCAATACATCAAAGTCATATACGAATGCCATGGACTAAGGCACTCAATGGGCAGCCAGGACGTGCAGTTGTAATACATCAAAGTTATATGCGAATGCCATGGGCTAAGGCACTCAATGGGCAGCCATGACGTGCAGTTGTAATACATCAAAGTCATATGCGAATGCCATGGACTAAGGCACTCAATGAGCAGCCACGACGTGCAGTTGTAATACATCAAAGTCATATGCGAATGCCATGGATGGACTAAGGCACTCAATGGGCAGCCATGACGTGCAGTTGTAATACATCAAAGTCACATGTGAATGCCATGGACTAAGGCACTCAATGGGCAGCCATGACATGCAGTTCACCGGATTGAAAAAAGGATTTACCAAAGGAATCGAATCGACACTTATCCGCACTCACTCCACTGTATAATGCATAAAAAAATTGAGCTCATGAGCACATTGTAACAGTTAGAAAGTCTCAAAAGTGCACTTTACATACGGGTGCACGATGATGTGTGGCGGCTCTATGTCGGTGTGACGATCTCGATCCAGAGTAACACTCAACAGGGGACCATCGTGAGTCTGTGGTAGGTGGTGTACGTAGGCTTCATTAAGTTACAGGAGCAAACTGAACACTCGCAGAAATATGGCCATCGATTCTCATGACGAGACGAGGACTGTTTTATCGTCTTTCTCTCTGAATAGAAGTACTTTCTGAGCGTAGGTACTTTTCCAATTTCGGATACGGGTGTGTGAGTTCGACAATATATACCGCAGAAAACCGGTTTTTCATTCATTTATGCAGAAGACGAATTACTTTAATAGATAAATTAGATATGACAACACTAGACGATCCAATCAATTTAATAGAAAACATTGGATATGACAACACTGGACAATCAAATGAATTTAATAAATAACATTAGACATGACAACACTAGACGATCCAATCAATTTAATAGATGACATTAGATATGACAACACTGGGCAATCAAATGAATTTAATAGATAACATTATATATGACAACACTAGACGATCCAATCAATTTAATAGATAACATTAGATATGACAACACTGGACAATCAAATGAGGTTATTTGATAACATTAGATATGACAACACTAGACGATCCACTCAATTTAATAGATAACATAAGATATGACAACACTGGACAATCAAATGAATAAAGTAGATAAAATTAGATATGACAACACTGGACAATTATCCATTGGAATAAACAAGACCCCACTGTGCGAGTTCAATCAATTCGTGTGAAGAGCTTCTTCAAAGTGAAACACACATCTCAGGAGATGGAAACCTCTAACTGCAGTAACATGTATCCATCAACTGGATATGTTCTGAAAACTAAAAACCCTAAAAGTTGTAGGTAAATCTTAAGTTACTGAGGTTCTTGGAAAAATACGGAGAGTAATGCTCTGTCCACATTAAGCGGAGACAGACTTACTACACAAATGATCTTATGGACGAGGTAAGGCGTGAACTTTAAGCTTAATCGTTGTCATGACAACTGTTTTGATGTATATGATCGATCTCCTTGACTTGCACACATCTGTCACCTCAGTCTCATGATAGCATCTCGCGACAAAACCTAAACCCTAAAATTATGACCCGCGCGCTCTGTTTGAGGATAGGAATGAGCAATGCTGTCTATTCAGACGAAGAGATAACTCTCCTCGGTAGCCTCTAAACTCCAATTAGTTACTGAAACAGTTCTCTCTCAACATTGCACGAGGTAAGACGCGAGACCATACGCGTGCGAGTTCCGATACCGAACTGTGCGCAACTTATCGTGAACAGCAGTATTTGTATCCAAATATCGAATATTCGACTTACAAATGACAATACGACCACGAAGCAACGGACAATCGGACTACAGAACAAACGACACTCGGACTACGAAACAAACGATAATCCGACTACGAAACAACCGATAATCCCACTATAAATCAAGCGATAATCCGACTACGAAACAACTGATAATCCGACTACGAAGCAACCGATAATCCCACTACGAATCAAGCGATAATCCGACTACGAAACAACTGATATTCCGACTACGAAACAACCGATACTCTGACTACGAAACAAACGATAATCTGACTACGAAACAAACGATAATCCCGCTACGAATCAACCGCTACGAAACAGTCGATAATCCCACTACGAAAAAAAAAATCCGACTACAAAACAAACGATAATCTGACTACAAAACAAACGAAAATTCCGCTACGAATCAAGCGATAATCCCACTACGAAACAACCGATAATCCCACTACAAATCAAGCGATAATCCGACTACGAAACAATCGATAATCTGACTACGAATCAAGCGATAATCCCACTACGAAACAACCGATAATCCCGCTACAAATCAAGCGATAATCCGACTACGAAACAAACGATTATCCGACTACGAAACAAACGATAATCCCACTACGAATAAAAAATTTCCGACTACAAAACAAACGATAATCTGACTACGAAAACGATTTATTTTGTTCGTAGATGCGAACATTTTCGAAGAAACAATGAGTACCTTTGACTCTAATTTGATGGTTTTCGCCGCAGCCCGAAACGCGTGAATACCGAATCCGAACTGACCTGAGGTGGGTGTTGAGTGTTGAGTGATGAGTGTTGGGTGTTGAGTGGTGAGTGTTGGGTGTAGGGTAGTGGGTGTTGAATAGTGAGTGTTGGGTGTTGGGTGTTGAGTGGTGAGTGTTGGATGTAGGGTAGTGGGTGTTGAATAGTGAGTGTTGGGTGTTGGGTGTAGGTTGTTGGGTGGTGAGTGTTGGGTAGTGAGTGTTGGGTGTTGAGTGGTGAGTGTTGGGTGTAGGGTAGTGGGTGGTGGGTGGTGAGTGTTGGGTGTAGGGTGTTGAATGATGAGTGTTGGGTGGTGAGTGTTGGGTGTTGGGTGTTGGGTGGTGAGTGTTGGGTAGTGAGTGTTGGGTGTCGAGTGGTGAGTGTTGGGTAGTGAGTGTTGGGTGTCGAGTGGTAAGTGTTGGGTGTGGGTGGTGGGTGTTGAGTGGTGAGTGTTGGGTAGTGAGTGTTGGGTGTTGAGTGGTGAGTGTTAACTGGTGTTGAGTGCTGAGTGTCGGGTGTTGGGTGTTGGTGATCGGTATGCTGCAATTATTTGTGCGCGTTAAGAATTATTCATTGTGGGATTTCGTACATCGTTAGCAGGTGGTAGTACACAAACCGCCTGCCCTATTGTTGGTAATATATATGTTCTTGTGATGGAGTAATTTATGGAAAAATGATATAACTTGTTGACCAGTAGGAACACCGGTTAAAGCGCTATTGCACTGCGACACGCCACGTGCTCATGCGGGAATTGGCTTGCCAGACGCTAGACTTCTTTTGCTAGGTTCCCCATATGGGCTCGATTGAGTTTAGCAACACAAGCTAAGCTGCACTGCTATGCCACTGAGATATCAAAGATGTCATAATTTATAACCTTTAAAAGTCAAACAGGACCAGCCACAACACACACCGTTGAGCCATGGAACGCCTTTCTTTTTACTTTCGCCCGCCGTTAGAATGGCTTCGGTGAGCTGCTGCTGTGGCATGCCACTGCTGTTGTCGGTGATTTTGATTGTGCGTCTCTTACTGTCGAGTGTGATGCGGATGTCCACCGGTTTATCGTACTCATTGCCATTCTGCATAGAGACATGAGATATGGGAGTGATGTGTAAAGCCTTAAGCTTTGGGATGAATAATAACTGCAACGACTGGCAGGACATTGTAATTGCACGAAGTATGTAGCTACAACTCAGTATGTCACGCTCACGATGAACGGCTGACAACAGATATCGAAACAAGAAATTACGCGAGCAGTTGGCATAATATAGATTATATGTGAAGCGAGGCGCTTAAACCCTCCCAATTTGTCTTCACAGTTTAACTCAATGACAACTCCGTCTCACCTGTCTGAAGTCGGCTTCGCGGTCGTCAATGGCGTTGTCGATGTACTATACATTGTATGGTAATTAAGAGTCAAATCAATAAGTACACAGTGTGACAAAATAGCAGTGTACATTGCAAGGAAATTGAGTCATAACAGTAAAGTGTATAGTGTGGTGTAATAGCTGTGTACAATCAGTGAAATACGGATTTTTAATCTATTTGCACTTTTCGTACCGCATTTTTAAGTAGCGATTCTCAACGGAAGAATTCGTCATTCACGTTCACGGCTAAATCCAAACAAAGTTGGTGGATCGATACGAAGTTTGAAATTAGACCCGCTTTGTAGAATAGTGAATCTTTTGTTCACCTGTGCATTGTTGAAGGTGTACACTTGGCAACACGCATATTGGGTATAGAATAAAAACTACAGCATACAATTACAAGAAACATGCACATAAGCAAGAGAACTAGAGCTTTACACAATTACTTTTCGAAGCACACGGCAATACCATACCTCCATCAAGATACGCGAGATTGATTCATAGCGCTGAGCAATATTGTTTAAGATGACTGCGGGATTAGCCACTGTGAGAACGAGCCCTGACGGTTTGCCATCACTGTGTAAGTGAGGCTCACTAGACAGGAATCTTGTCCGTACACGGGTGCATGCGACAGCTGCAATGGGAACAAACCGAGAGGCACGCGTGAGACTTAGTGCGCTGGCGCGTGTGGCTTGGCGCACCGACTGAGCGAATTTAATCGCTTGCATGACTACGTACGAAGTGCTTCGAAGGCTTCGGTTGTGCTAACGCGGCATAAATGGGTATGCGTGCCGATTTTAGTTAGTGGCTTCTTGAAGCAGAGTATGACCACTCTATACAAAGTCCCACAAAAGATTCAAGAGGCACCAGCTTGAATTTAAGAGGAACTATGAGCTAAATTGAAATAAATAATATATCCCTACATATGAGAAATTCAACAACAAAAAATCTTTATCAATTATTGGTTAAAAGGTCCGTATGGCAATGTTATTGGGCCTCTAAATTTTGAGAGTGGTTCGGTATCATTCAGTATCATTAACCGGTGAATTTATATTGTTTTTGTCAGTTTGTGATTTATTGCTTGAGCCTTGAGGAGTGGAGTTGAGGGCGAGTGTCCACAATCCAGAGAGGCTTTGAAGGCTGACAACTCACAGTTGATTAAAGGAGCGTGGCCCTGGAGAATTTGGGCGAGGCTCACACATGATTGACGCGGTCGTATGCTTGTGAATAAGGTTAAGGAATACTCGATGGTGTCGGGAACTCCAATTTTGGTTGCTGT
>NW_014040488.1:2092-6968 GCF_001186125.1 Sphaeroforma arctica JP610 | reverse complement strand
CTACTCCCTCGTTCGTCGTCCGTTCGGTCGTACGACTTCGTAGTATATATATATATATATATATATATATATATATATTCCTCTTCAAGATTTGAGCGAGTAAGAGGGAACGGAACTGTGTGACTAATTTAGAGGCTGGATAAACTGCTAAGCACCAGCGTATGACCTTACTGTTTTAAAACCACTAAGCCCCAGCGCATGGCCCTTCTGTGTGATAAATAGCAATGCGTGCATAAAATATCCATTTAAAACTACTAAGCACCAGCGTATGACCCTTACGTCTAAGAAATAGCAATGTATGCGTAAAATGTCCATTTAAAAACTACTATGCACCAGCGTATGAACCTTATGTTTGATAAATAGCAATGTATGCATTAAATATCTATTTAAAACTACTAAGCACCAGCGTATGCCCCTCACGTTTAAGAAATAGCAATGTGCGGATAACATATCCATTTAAAACTACTAAGCACCAGCGTATGACTCTTCTATTTCGCTCAGATACTGCTTGAAGTGAAATCGAAACAAGTGGGTCTGGAAATTGTGATCAGATCTATTATAACGTTTGGCTTGCAAAGAGAGAAATTATATGCTTGAAAAATGTATTCATGGCGTCTCGCTAACTGTAACGAGTTTGTTATTGTCATTTTAAAACGGTTTCAGACGATATAATCACTTTATTCTCGATGTAGAATACAGATACGAACCTAAAGCCCCATCGGCACATGATCTGATGAAATATCCACAGTCATCTCTCCACGCAAATCTGATGCCAATAGCTCTCTCGTTACATCACTTGGCAGATTCCTACCCAGAATGCATCCCATTTTCGCAAAGGCCGACTCCACAGTGATATCATACCCTGAAATACCACCACATGCTGATACCCCCTGTCCTGCCGCATACTCCCCAAACGTCACGTACCTGATGTGAACAGAACATGCATCGTCGATCTGAGTACAAACGTACTGCATCCGAGACAAGTGTAGTGTTAAGAACACCCTCGACAAACTCTCAGCTGCGAGCGGGAAATCGTAATTGACAGCATAGGGGGGCAGAATTCCCTGACCATTCAAAAATCAACGCCAAAAAAGACGTATGCACGAACTACGCGAGTGCAAGGAGATGAACGGCAGTCGGAGTCATGTACTTGAAGAATAAAAATTCGAATACTAAATGAAGTTGCAAGCAACGCTTGGTGATACCGTTAACGTACCCTCTTATACACTGTGTCAGAATGTAGATGTACACTCCACGATCAGATGCCTTTTTAAGCACTTCCCACAAGCTCGGATCACTTGGTCCATTCCCTGACATAGTTTGGGTTGGAAAAGTGTGGGTTGAAAGGTACGAGCTTTTAGACTGCGACACTATTGAATGACTGAGATACTGATTCCCCTGGACAAAATAGAAATTAGGGGTTTGATTTCAACGATTCTATCGATGCGACATACCAGCTCCAAAAGTGTGCATAATTATGCCTTTCACGGGCGGCTGTATCATGTTATGGACCAGTCCAGCCTTGATTCCCGGGAGCAGATTAAATTGTATTATATTTTCATCGAATTCCTTGTGTACTTTGAAATGCCCCTATTAATAAATTTAACCAGATTGAATTGTAATATATTTTCATCGAGTTCCTAATTTATCCAGAAATGCCCCTTAAAATAAATAGGACCAGTGAATTTAGGTTCATAAGAAATTGTGATACGAGGAACATACATAATCCTATTGTATGACCGTACAAGAACAAAGATGTAACATGCTATTGAAACATGTTTCAGATTCAAACATGGCATATTTCCTGTTGCTTTTAAAAACTCATCTAAGTTGTTCGGAAATTCCAGACCCAAACAGAATCCGGTGATAGAGACGACCGATGTGTTATGTTACTTCACAAGCGCGAGACTTCACTTAGACCGCTCAAACAATTGCAGGTGAGAAAATATTAACAGTCCGCGGCCTCAAGTCCGATATATCTAAGCGGAAGGGAAAAGAGGAGAACAGAATGTACCAATCGATGCACTTTGCCGCTAATTTACCTTGGGTGGCTCTCTCAGAAGATCTTTGGTCAGCGTCATATGCACACCCAGTTTACCCAATGGTGGAAAATTATTTGACCAGAACGCGTTGAGCTCGCGGACTGACACCTGCAGGCCGTGGGGACTGAAGCGTGACCAAAAAAACTAAAACCCTAAACCCTACAATGAAATGAAGAGTCGTATGGAACGCACTCACTCGGAAAACATATACAATTGCGTCGCTGCGAGAGATTTGAGAATGGCAGACTGTGCCACACGAGCAGCTGTGGAACAATGGGTAGCCCATTGGCAGATCAAATGAGATTGTTTGGGATCAATATGACACAGCAGGAAGAATATTTTTTAGGTAAAAACCACGATACACACCTTACTGCACCGATTGCCTCTCAACAGAACATTGTTGAAGAATACGCAAACTTCGCATAAGTCAGACGATGAGGCATACATGAAGCTCACAATCACGTTCCTTCTGGCGTCATTGTAAATCTCACACAGCGGAATGGATGACCCTGTGACTATCACTGCAACCCAAGTGGACATATTTACTGGCGGAGTTATTCGAACTTATACCCATTGCGTTAACATAGGTGTTTCAGACTACTACACGTACCGTGCAAATGCTCAGAAGACACTGAAAACCAGACGCTCAACACCCCACAATCGAATAGTGCACCACACGACAACTACAAACACAATTGCCATGTGTGCGTCTATCCACTGCAAATATTCATACTCTAGCCACTCGATGGCGATCGTTAATAAATCGCCGAGAAGAAATGTCCGTTTCCGATCACGACAACGCACCTGGCTTTCCGAGGTTCTCTAGCATGAAGGACAGGGTACTTGCGGTATAGGCCATGGTGTCAGTGCCGTGCAGTACGACAAACCCATCGTACGAATCATAGTTCTGGCATTGCATAGGTATAAGCATATTAGCGCAAGCATTCACCACAGTACGTACACGTTGTTGAACATCCCATCAGAATATTCAAAAATAAGCACAGTGCGATGGCGTCCACCCCACGATTTCACAGTGCAATATAGTTAGTCACTCGATGTATGCACACCAGAACGCAAAATCGTGAAAGTGAGCGAGACTTACTGCTTGAATCTCCTCCGCCAACTTCGCTGCCTCTTGAAAACCCATATCAGATGAATCTACACAATGAAGTGCATTTCCCACAGAAGTTCAGCAAAGGCGGATAGAGGGGCACGAATGTGAACAAAGAAAAAAAGAAGAAGATTGAATAGTCTATAGTCTCTTGAACTGAAAGGGTTATCAGTAAACTATCTGCAATACTTTACTTTATTACTCTAGTACTCTAATGTTCTAAGTGAAACACTGTGAAGAAGCGACACAGCACAGCGAAGCGTCACACTGTGTTTGTACACAAAAGCGATAGCGGGTCTACATATATATAGGGTCGGGCATCACACACTTTCCGGCGACAGAATTTATGAGCAGTGACATACTTAGATACCTTTAATGACGTCCCATTCGTTTATGACAATTTGTGGCATCTGATGAGACCGGAACTCGGGCAACGACTGTATCTTCTGAGTCAAAAAGTCTGATAGAACAAAGAAAAAACCGGTTCATTTTCCAGATAGCTATGCGAGGTTCTCTGTGTGTGGATTTGGCAATGTGAAGAAAGAAGTCTATGGCTTCCGCTTTTCGCAACATTCGCGCAGTTTCGTGCGGCAGTATATAATTGAAGGCTTTATAACAGTAACATAATATACAAAGCACATGCACTGTTTCTGATGTGGACGTTTGATCATACAAAATATGTATTGGAGTACAGTCCCTGAGGCCGCTTGCTGCAATGATGTGCAACCAGCTCCAACGACTACTGATCCATACGACTGACGAGACTACATAATGTACAGTGAATCGCTAATTCAAGTACCAGGCCTCGGCTGAAACCGGTTCACAACTCAAGAAACAAATGTCAACAAAGTACTACACACAACGAGGTGCAGCACCACATAGAATCCTCGCGAGAGCAGAAAGCCGTCTCTGCGGTACAACTCCAGAGAAAAGAAAACCGAAAATTGCTACACAAGCCACACTTACAAACCGTTATACGTACGTAGTTCTGTATACTTACACACAACTACTCAATTACAGGGAACCCATCTTGCTTCAGCTGTACGTACGTGGTTCTGGGCGCAACGAGCCGTCTGCCCCATAGGTCATGCCCAGAGTACCGCCTGTGTAGATGACGTAGATGGACCTCGTCGATCCCAATGTTGAGTACTCGCCTCCAAAGTTTTCGCTATTGAACGACCCCTGATGCTGGGTGTACCGATTAATTGGGTCAGCGTATATTAGAACATACCACAATCATACAACACCACTAGTCATTGGACATAAGCATCTGTAAACGTGTTTTGATTTTTGAACCGCAGGATATACGCGTTTTTGGCACAGTGGATTCACACATACTAGACAATATTAATTAGACACTCTGACAAACAGCCAATATTCACGCTAACTACTCTGCACTAAGCACTAACACAGCTGAAGGCTACGACAGTAATGAGCAAAATATATCACTCACTCCTGGAGGATGAAGGAACGGAGCCTTTTCTCGTACGACACCCGCCAGGCTCGACCCTTTCCTCACATACGCCGAAGGCACTGTGCCATCATCACTAACATGGCCGTTCTGCGGACTCAGCTGTAGGGATGTGCAAAAGCGGTAGACGGTATGAAAACCCACATGCAAGTGATAGTGGATAACGCAACCCGCTTAAAACCTCAGTGCTTGCATAACACGGCTATTGTGTAATGCACAAAGGTACACTAGTATATATATATATATACATGA
>NW_014040488.1:0-2035 GCF_001186125.1 Sphaeroforma arctica JP610 | reverse complement strand
ATATATAATCGGTTCGTTCAAATACACGTTTATCGCATATAATTGCGATAACTTACACTGCCTTCTGGCACTGTAGATACGGATTGCGATCGGTGGCTAGCCGATGATGTCGGTAACTGATTAGTAATTGAAGTAGGCGGGGGCGTTAGCGGTGGCATACTAGTCTGTCGTATGAGATCTGGCTCGATTTCCTTCGTATTTGTAAGTGGATTCTGTTTTCGTGGAGTGGCTGTTCTAACCGCATTCTGCTGTGGTTTGTCGGTGTCGTCTGTTTGATCTACTTTGAATTTAGGGGGCGAAGCTCGTTTTTTGCTCATGTTGTCATATGTGTCCTATAGCTGATTTAAAATAGTGTTAGGGCTGGAGGCGAGACAGCTGACGCACTAATTTTTCGTTCGTCAACGGTTACCAACTTCGTTACGGGCGTGCGCATGAATCACAAAAAGTGAGTAATTGTGGGCATGTACGCAAAAGTGAAGTATATTTTTGCATACATACCATAAAAGGCGGTTAGTAGAGTCATGGGTTTTCAATTTTAGAGCACTCCCACTGTGGTGCATTCATTGTATTTTTATAAATATAAAATATTTATGATATTTCGGGGAAATTGATTCGATTTCACAGAATCCAGAGCGACAGAGCGCCTATGAAATGCTTGAATTTGTTCTGTGAAATATATATAAAAGTGCTTGAAAATCAGAAAATGAGGGGATCACCAGCAGGCATCCATCCCCAGTTTCCTCACCTCTTCAGTCTGGGCCCTGGGCCCCTGGCCAGTGTAAAAAATAATTGATATTTATAAATGGAATTGCTCACAGATGGACTGATTCACACAGACAGCCTCATAGTAAAATCAAAATAGCAACACGCAAGTGCATATCCGCATCCACATAAGTCTTTCCTTTATGTAGTCACATTGATCAATTGTTATCAAGTACCATACAGTAGCTATATATTTAATTTTCCATTCCAACACAGTTTCTCACCTGCCCTATTATTGCTTCACAGTCACATCGCGTTCTTTGTTGTCTGGCGGCAATGAAGGGACAAACATGGCAGAAAATTGCCCTGAGTACTTAGCGCCATAAACGGTAGAAACATCGCTTGCTTGGCCAAGCCCTCATTGCACCACAATGTCTGTGCCTCGGATGACGGATGAGTCACGGCTGTCTACCAACGACGCCGTGGTCTATGAAGCACACACACGCACGGCATCAGAGGGAAACCCACAGGAACACATGCATAAGCGCAAGTCAGAGTCATTCAGCAATGCGGCTGAGATCGTTACTGGTACAATTAGAAAACACTCAAAAAGGAATGTGACTGACAAACCAGTAGCAGACAATGGCAGCTCTGTGCATCTCCCACCACCACCACAGCCTGGTGCTAATGGGGACGGTACAAAGCATGCAGGGCTCAAGGGCACGGGTAAGACGTTCACACGCAGTCTGAGTATGCTAAAGCAACGCAAGCAATCAGAGAAGATGGCTATGAGTATCAGCGCAGAAGCAGTCAACTCAGTTCCCATAGATGAACCTCACAATAATTCAATTGTGAGGCAATCAAGCTTTCAGGGCAAACCAACAAGTGCCACCGCCGCAAAGAACGGCAGTTCTATAAGTGAACATGAACGTTCACATAAAAGCGCTTCAACAGTAGGTGATACAAGTCCTTCCCCTGGAGTCACTACAAAGCGAGTGACCCGTTCGGAATCATCCAAGTATGTTACCTACGCTTTGGTTAGGTCCTCCCTTTTTGATTGATAAGGTATTAGTGTGTGGATCTGTTTTCATGCAAGTGTGTACGAATATTTGCAAACTCACAGGTACATGGAATTAAACACGTACACATAAACACAAACATACACCTAAACACAAAAATACGCACGCATAACATACCACATACGGATACATATACAGATATGAATGCAACAGACGTATTAATGCACATACACATGTACATTCATAACAATCCAGAAACACGCATCTGCATATCAGGACACACGCACAACACACACACACACACACACACACAC
>NW_014040489.1:170396-178262 GCF_001186125.1 Sphaeroforma arctica JP610 | reverse complement strand
ATATTAACAATATTTACACGCTTGTAAACAGTAAGTAGTATGTTGTCTTCAATTAATGCTTTAGCAGCATCAGTGCATATATCATAGGATATGATATGATCATACCTGTACTATGAACTTCACCTATAACGCAAGTGCAAAGATTCCTTATAGATAAGATTCAAATATTATGCACGAGTACTTGACATACACACAGTCACGAAAACTGCACCCTTACCGTATTCAAAATGATATGTCAACGAGAACTGCTCTTTTACTTGCTGAGCTTTGTTCGTAGGTCCTCAACTCGGGCACGGTTCTTGCCCATGTCACTGTAACCAGTACGGCTGGCAGATCTCACATGCAGTGTCTTTGTGGAATCATCAGCGTAGATTTCCAAATCATCGACAAATCCCATGAGCGGCGTAGTGTACTCGTAGTGCAGATATGACTCGTCCTCAGCATCTTTAACTAGCTCCGCATCGTCACCGATAGCTTTTTTCATATGTGTCAGCGCGTCTTTCGCTGATGCCTGAGTGTATTTGATGCCCTCAACGTAGTGCGTTACATCAGATGGATCAGCTTGGCTGCTGACACAATTAGGCGACGGAGGCACTCGTTTAAGTTTGCCAGCAGTCACCCCAAGACCTTGGGGCTGTGCAGCACCAAACATAAACTTAAGCATGGTTAGTGTGTCTGGTGTATGCGATCAGGTAGTGGAATTAATTGAGCGATTGTTCCCGTATCTATATTGCTGTTTAAATTTCACACACATTCAAAATAAACAATCATAGCCTTCTGAAAATTAAACAATTCTAATTAGAAAAACTTTTGAGATTTTAGGTTTCGCCAAAGAAACCCGTTTAGAGGAAAAAAACCTATGTTGGAGATACCCATATTGGCTTATTCCATAGGACTACAGGGAGTACAGGTTGCAGGTCTGAAGGTTGTAATCTGAACCGTACTCGCCGCAGAGCAGAAGGGCCGCAGGGCAGAGAGAGGGTCGTTCAACAATTGCATTAGCGCTTGATAAATAAGTTGATAAGTTGTCCTATCGTTGAAAACATTGAGTCAGGAAATGATTGGCAGCCAATAATAATTCATAAACTACTTGTATGCCCGGCAGACATAAAACAAAGCTTTCACCTGAGCAAGACTGTCACATGAGTGACCACTGACCTGTCAAATACACCTAAATGTCACATTGTTTTTAAAAAAAGTCTGTAGTTCTGTAGTGACTGTGCTGTAGACGTAGAGTGTAGACTGTAGAGTGTGACTGTGTGAATACTTAATATACAGGGTGTACTCAGTGGACTGTAGAGTCTGACTGCTCTGCAGTACTCTGTAGTCGGACTCTGTACTACATACATACAATCTTTATTGTTGTCTGTACTCTGTAGTACTCTCAGTCTCTATACAACTCTGAGAGACGACACTCACGGCAGAAGTCTGCAGTCTGCAGTTCTGCACTCTACAGTCTGCACTATCTGCAGTCCGCAGTCTGCAGACTGCAATGTGCCCTGTGCAGTGCACAGTTTGCACTACACAGTACACACTGCACACAGTGCACAGTGCACACTATACCAGAAACTGCGCAGCTAGTCGGTTACGCTCAAATGTGTTATAATTTGCTCAATATCGAGCCTACTAATTTTTTTTATCAAAAAACGAACTAAAATATTATATTTGGGTTCTATTTTATTTTTAAAAATTAGAAAAACAAAGTACCCTTTCAAATACATACTGTATTATTATTTTTTTAAAAGAATCACTTGATTCACTAAATATGTATTTTTTGTTAAAACAATATTATTGTCATTCGCTGTATGTATATTGTATTCGTTGCTCTTATCATTTGTACATTTTAGAGAGGAAAGAGCTGAGTCCTGAGGCGGCCTTGAGCCTCCTAAAACCTTGCCTGAGCCTCCTGAGACCTAATGCATGAGACTGGAAAGTACATTACTTTTTTAAATATAGAGTAGAGTGTAGTGTAAATTTTGACGAAATACTCTCTCTAGAGAGTAACGAGTTAGAGAGACTACTCACTATTATCTTTCTGCTCGTCATATAAACTCTTCTATTCCTCAGGGGTTGGTTGAGTAGCCGTGGGGTTTCTGTTCGGGTTTAAACTTCTTTTTTTTTAAATGACTCATAAAAGCACCTCTACAGTCTACACTCTATAGTCTACTACTCTCTCGAGAGAGAGAGAGAGAGTGACGGCCTGACGCCACGGATAACCTGATCAGGACCAAATACATATCACTAGCTCCGCTGGAAAATCCTACTAATCGTGGGATTTCATACAAAAGCAGCCAAAAGCCGTCAAAAAAATTGTACCAGGAAGGGGTACCCAGCTTAAAATCCTACGAATCGTAGGGTTTCTAATTCCTAATTATGATCAGAAATTAATTTTTATTATATTTTTATCTTTTCGATTTACTCTGGTTATTTAGATATGAAGCCATAATAAATAGGACAAATATGAGTATAACCGATACAGAAGAGACTCATAAGTTTCACAAGTCGTAAGAAAATTAAAGTGCCACATATTTATTTCAATAAAACCATTCGATATACTTCGAGATTGAGATGCTTCATCTATGTGTGCGATGTGTCTATCTGTGTGGGACTGATTCTTCTCAGCATTATATCGATGACTGTTGTTTAATGATGTGTAATATATAGGATCCCATCTGTTAACGTTGTAGTAAGTTCTAGCATAACTATCGTCTGCTGGTGTGTAACTATCGTGAAATGCCGATTGTTGCGACTGCATCGATTGCATCCCATTGAAGTAATCCATCAAATCTGGTTGTGTGTACGACATGTAATTACTGTGCGAGTTTACAGATAGTTGTGTGTTATTATGTTGTGTTCTTGCGCTTTGTGCATCTAAAACATTATTCGGAGTATCGAAATTACTATGTTCGATATTCTGTGCATGCGCATGCTCATGCAATGCAGGTAATGTCCTTGAGTAGGAATGTTGATTCCTACGTTTGTTACGCCTTACCGTATCCGGTGAAAGGTTCCCTACTTCTAATGGATTACCTGACATGCTAACTAATGAAAATTAATGCTAACTAACTATCTAAACGACTGTTTACAGTACTATTACACCTGGGTTGCATATAGCTAGTAGTAAGGTTATGTGTGTTTGTTTGAATTGCTGTGTTTGAATGATTGCTGTGAAGCGAGTTTTAGACGGATTGCCATGTTTAGCATGTCGTTTCGGCTAGAATTTTTCTGTCTTTCCTTTGCGACATAGGGAATAGGCCTAAGACATTTCTAATCGGGTGGAAATAAGGGCCAAAGTCAAAGTCCGTCAAAATCCTACGATTCGTAGGATTTCAAACCAAATTTGTTTTTAAAAAATAGGGCCAAATTCTACGATTCGTAGGATTTCTCGGTACTAGTGATATCAGTGATATGAGCCATTGAATCACCGAGTCGCGATAAAACTACTTGCTTTACTATTTTTTTTTAATACATTGTTATATTTTTGGCGATTCGGCATCACACGGGCTTCATCATTTCATGACCCACTGCTGACTATAGCACTACACCCGGCGCCCTTTCGTCAATTGTTCTATTTATTTATTTAGATGAAAAGGTCAACAAATTTAAAAATGAACCAATTATTCCGATTGTTGCATCATTATTTGTTTCAAAAAACAAATTATTTTTGTATGGAAGAAACTATAGAGGAGCCTAAAAAAGCATTGGGTTATCAAACTGACTCAAACTCGAAGTACGGGCTCAAAGCCGCCCTCAAAGTTCAAACCTGAAGTCTGAAAATCAAAGTGCTGAAAGTCTGAAACTGCCTGAAAGTTGAAGTTTGTATTGAAACGGGAAACCCTCCAAAATATCGGTCTAACCCCAACCGTCCCCCCCCGTGACAGGTCCGAACTCCGTCCTTTCCCGCCGACCCGCCCTATAGGCTATTTTAAAAATTAAAAATAGATTCAAAAATGAAAAACCGGGTGCTCGACTCCGCTCGCGAGACGCGAGGCGTGTGTCTAACTTTTTCTTGATATTTTTTTTCTACAAAACCTGATGCCTCCTAAATATAATTTACACGTGTGTCATCAGTATATTCATGACATGAATTGTGTGACTAAAAATGAGTGCTATATTTATTTATTTTTTTATTTTTTTAAACAAAAACAAAAAAAGTCAATATAAACCCTCATGGCCCTCTGGATTTGGGTCTCGAGCAGAAATCAGGGACTCAAATTCAGAGGGCCGCGAATGATGAAATCCTTTTGGAATTTTGTTTTACAAAATAAAATATATTTACTTTTGGCGTAAAAAAAAACTTTAAAAAAGTGACCGAATATATATACATACTATTCTCTCTCTTGAGTGTGATAACCGCAGTTCGCCGGCAAACTTTGGAAATAGGTTTGTATAATTTATGATTCGCGAGAAATCGAGAATGTACAACTGTACACCTTTTCTGAGTTTTCATGCCCCAGTGAGCCCCCACTCCTCTCTACTCTATGTAAATGTTTATTTTATACTCTCTCTCTCTTTCTCTCTCGCTCTCTTTTTATTGTCTTTCTCTCTCTCGCGGAGAGAGAAACTGCCGGGTGTCTCAAACGCTCTTCAGAGAGAGAATTATATTATTAGTATTTTATATAAAAATATTATCAAAAGTTTGTTTTGTCTATACGGAATAAACCGTACACGGGATGGCCACATGACGCGAGTATGATAAATACAAATGATACCACGTATTTGTGAGAACTATTGCGCGGTGCTCATTGTAATATATAATGCCGGAATTGTTTTATATGTCACTCATTTACTTACTTCAATCATAAACAACAGCTGCATAAAAGTTACTAACAAAGTCTATTTAAAATCATCATGGTCGGAAAGATGCCAACTGATATAGGTGTGCATGAAGGCAACACATTAAAGGCCGTTCCCAAGACGCCTAACTGCGTTTCAAGCATGTGCCCTGCTGCGGACAAGCAGCACTTCATTGAGCCCATCGCATTTACCCAAGAGACTACGGTTGATGCTCTCGCTCACCTTGCTTCTGTCATTGGACAAAAAGGTCATCTAGTGGCAAAGACCGCTACCAAGTCATACCAGCACTACACATACACTACATACATCATGAAGTTCGTAGATGATGTCGAGTTCCTAGCTGATGCTGAAGCCAAGGTATTGCACGTGCGAGCAGCGAGCCGTGTTGGCAGGAGTGACTTTGGTGTCAACCGAAAGCGTGTAGAGGCTATCCGTAAGGCATTTTCGGCTCCCACGAAGACGAAGACGACCACAAAGGACACAAAGGAGGCTGTAAAAGAGACTTCTGCCGCCACAGAGGATTCCAAGGTGAAGAAGTCTACAGAGACAACTGAGACCGTTGCAGACACCACCGAGCCTACGGTTAAGGCCGAGACACCTGTTTTGAACGAGGCTACCAAGCAGCCTGAGGCTGAGACTGAGGAGGCTATCCCTGGTGCTATTGCTGCTTAAATTATGCTACGAATATATATATATATTGATAAGAGATGTGGGCAAGGCGGAAGCTTGCTCTGTACATAGGCGACTTGCTTAAGCGCTCTGGAGTAAAAATTAGTCATTATTTAATACCTAATGGCTTTGCTTCTTTTTCTTGTATTTATGTTCTATTGGGTTTGGTCAAACTTTCACCAATTCGTAGTTTAGTAAGCAATAGTGGCGCCATTGATATTCTCAGATAGGAAAGTTTAGGTTTATTTACCACCAAGTATCATATTAGTTACTAATGTTACGAATCGTGCGCTGTAGAGTAAGTTGGCTTATCTCAGTTCCGTGGGCAATCTGACTGACTATAAATGCGAGAAGAAAAGTATGTTTAAATGTCTAAATATGTACCAGTTTTGTGTATGTATGTCTGTCACAATCGACATATTTTTCACTGTCCTGTATAGGAGGAATGGTACAAGATTCAAAAGCGACTGTGCGGGTGCTTCATATCGTCCGTATAAAAGTTATAATCTGCTTAACAGATCACGTACCGTATTAGGTATCAAGTATGGTCACCATCAAAGTGGCAGCATTGCCAAGCTTCATATCCATATTGGCGAATGGCTTGTTTCCCTTCTCGTCTGTGTACTCTCCGTACTTCACACAGTCCCATTCCATTCCTCCTTGACGTTGTACAAGCGACTTGCTTCGCACATTAGTTGTCTTAGAATAGAGTGCCACATAATCCTCCGTTCGTGCGGTATTTAACATCCGTTCATGCATTACTTTTGCCAACCCTTTACCTCGGTGTTCTGGGGTCACAGAGCGCATCATGCAATATGCCACCTTACTCAAAGGTACATCTCGACCTAACTTCTCAGGCAACATCTTTAGAAATATTTCTTCCAGACTATGTAGACACCCCGAAACCACGGCTGCACTATCGCTTGTTACTGAAGCTAAGTAGGCCTCGTCCAGTTGGTTTAGCTGCTCCTGGTTATACACTATCATTACGGCAGCAACCGGTCCCTCAACACCGAATCTGACAACCTGTGATAATTTACAGTCATTCTTTACAATCATCTCATAGATTGGGCGTGTAAAATCAACTATCTCTGATGTGGTCGAACCTACATGTACAGCCAATGGCTCGTCCTTCGCGAAGACGTCGGCGCATGCTCGCAATGCTGGCTCCAAGTTATCGGCATTGAGCGCTTCGTACACATACTCCACAGCTGCCATACTTGAAATACTATAATAGTCGCTAGGCCCTCAATCTAATCTTTGCCGTGGGTGATGTGGGTACAATGATATACAGTTATACACTGATGCAAAATATTTAATCAGCCACAGAGATTCCCAGTGATAGTGGTGGGTACTGGATATTACAACATATTTATATATGCAAGGATATGAACATCAGGAACCCAGAAAGTGCATTGTACAATTGTCAGGTGAGACTTTTTCTTTCTTTTTAAAAAAGTCTTATAGTGGTCTGACGACTACCGAGTCATCAGTCACAGTGTCACATGAAGTCAACGTCAATGGCCACTCTGACTGTCTGAAATGTCAAACGAGACCATTTTGGTCAGAGTTTGCGCATGGCCTAGCTCCGGAAATAAACTTCGGAAATAAAGGATCGGTAAATAATATATCGTTTGAAAGCACGGCGCCACTGACCCAGTAACCTGTCCTCTAAACTTATATTTTTTTAGAATTCTCTGCTCCATAGCCTCCAAAATATTTCAGAAAATTGGAACACAAATTGTTTCAATTTATAGACTACTAACCTCATAAAGTTCAGGAGGCATGGGCAAAAAGCTCGAACTTGAAAACGTAAAACCGTAGCTTTTTAAAAGTTCAAACCTTTTTTAAACGGGACATTCCAATAGTGAATTTTGAGGATCGTGCACTTCAAAAAATGTCCTTTCGTTTGAAATTTTGGGCCACAAAACCGATGAACCGCCAATCAGAATCTGTAAACTAGATGCCACTTGTCATTTGTCATTTATAGCCCGAGAGTCCGAGACCCCAAATCCCCGACCTACTGTCAATTGTGTGTGCATTCTCCTTGACCCTCTTGAGAAGAAATAAAATAATATGCCTGATCGGACGCGGGACAAATACGCTTAACTTAGTTCACTATATGCGTGGTTATATTTACTTCGTACCGTGCCAGGGCCAGGTGTGCCTTGTTACAATGGTGGTCGATTTGACCCAACACCGGCCTGGTAACAAGATAGATAGCATTAAGAGAAGCTATAACTTTAGTTTATTATTGCAAATTTTAAATCAATGCAAAGTTCCTGGCATTGAGCTACACGATCTAGTATACACATACATACATATGCATATACATATGCATATATATATATAATATATATATATATATAATATATATAATATAATATATATATATATATA